>NC_069510.1:54217279-54317279 GCF_027579735.1 Bombina bombina | reverse complement strand
TCTACTTCTATTTATCTATCTCTATATACTCTATCATCTGCTGACAAGGTATGTTGCTCTGTTCATTGAATTTACTGGAGATATAAATAAAGTTGGGAAAAGCTCGAATCGCTGACACATCGATGACTGTTTAGTTAACAACAGTACGCGGCTCTTCGCACCGTACTTGACGCGCATATTTTGGACGGGTTTTTTGATAACTAAGGCGAACGTATTATGGTCCGCGACGGCGATGTATGTCGAAGTGTGGCGAGCGTACTTGACGTCGCGAATGCTTCATATTAGACGTTTTGATAACTACCCCCCCTATATGTAAAGATCTAAATATATGTGTTAAAATTTATATTTGCCATGATTCAGGATAATCAGTATTCCTTCTTTCAGACTGCTAGTTTAATTTTTTTGGGAAAATGCATATGATTTATATTTTCTTACCTTAAAAAAATTTCATTTTCAATTGACTTTTTTTCAAAATTGCGGGCTGTTAGGCTCGCGGGTGCAGAAAATGTTTCTATTTATTGCGTCATTCTTGGCGCAAAACTTTTTTGGCGCAAAAATGTCGTCATTTCCGGTGTCATAAGTTGGCGCCAGAAGTTTTCACGTGATTGCGTCATTTTTTACGTATGTGTATTGCGGACGTTTTTTTGGCGCCAAAAAATATGGGAGTCATTCTTGGCGCCAAAATATGTGGGCGTTTTACTTGGCGCCAATAATGTGAGCGTCATATTTGGCGCCAGTTTTTTTCACATTATTTCAGTCTCACTTTTTAGTTGCTTCTGGTTTTCTAGAGGCTTGTTTTATTTTGCATTTTTTCCCATTCCTGAAACTGCCATTTAAGGTATTTGATAATTTTATGTTGTTTTTTTTATTACATATTGCAAGATGTCACAACCTGACCCTGGATCAGAATCTACTTCTGGAAAGACGCTGCCTGATGTCGGTTCTACCAAAGCTAAGTGCATTTGTTGTAAACTTTTGGTAACTGTTCCTCCGGCTGTAGTTTGTGTTAGTTGTCAGGATAAACTATCAAACGCAGATAGTATTTCCATTAGTAATAATCCATTACCTGTTGTTGTTCCTTCAACATCTAATGTTCAGGATGTTCCTGTTAATGTAAAAGAATTTGTTTCTAATTCTATTCGGAAGGCTCTGTATGTTATACCTCCTTCTAGTAAACGTAAAAGGTCTTTTAAAACTTCTCATATTTCAGATGAATTTTTAAATGACCGCCATCATTCTGACTTATCTATTTCTGATGAGGATCTTTCTGGTTCAGAAGATTCTGCCTCAGATATTGACACTGATAAATCTTCATATTTGTTTAAGATGTAGTTTATTCGTTCTTTACTTAAAGAAGTGTTGATTGCATTAGATATGGAGGAGTCTAGTCCTCTTGATATTAAAACTAATAATCGTTTTAATTCAGTTTTTAAACCTCATGTAGTTATTCCAGAAGTTTTTCCAGTTCCTGATGCTATTTCAGAAGTAATTTCTAGGGAATGGAATAGTCTGGGTACTTCATTTACTCCTTCTCCAAGGTTTAAGAAATTGTACCCTTTGCCATCTGATAGATTAGAATTTTGGGAGAAAATCCCCAAAGTTGATGGGGCTCTCTCTACTCTTGCTAAATGTACTACTATTCCTACGGCAGATAGTACTTTGTTTAAAGATCCTTTAGATAGGAAGCTTGAATCCTTTCTAAGGAAGGCTTATTTATGTTCAGGTAATCTTCTTAGACCTGCTATTTCTTTGGCTGATGTTGCTGCAGCTTCCACTTTCTGGTTGGAGGCTTTAGCGCAACAAGTGTCAGACCATAATGCTTATAGCGTTGTTAAACTTCTTCAACATGCTAATAACTTTGTTTGTGATGCCATTTTCGATATCATTAGAATTGATGTCAGGTATATGTCTTTAGCTATTTTAGCCAGAAGAGCTTTATGGCTTAAGTCTTGGAATGCAGATATGACTTCTAAGTCAACGTTGCTTTCTCTTTCTTTCCAAGGTAATAAATTATTTGGTTCTCAGTTAGATTCAATAATTTCAACTGTTACTGGGGGGAAGGGAGCCTTTTTACCTCAGGATAAAAATCCAAAGGTAAATATAGGGCTGCTAATCGTTTTCGTTCCTTTCGTCAGAATAAGGAAAAAAAGCCTGTCCCTTCCCCTAAAGGAACAGTTTCCGTTTGGAAACCTTCTCCAGTCTGGAATAAATCCAAGCCTTTTAGAAAGTCAAAACCAGCTCCAAAATCCGCATAAAGGTGCGGCCCTCATTCCAGCACAGCTGGTAGGGGGCAGGTTATGATTTTTCAAAGAGGTTTGGATCAATTCGATTCAAAGTCTTTGGATTCAGAACATTGTTTCACAAGGGTACAGAATAGGTTTCAAGGTAAGACCACCTGTGAGATGATTCTTTTTCTCACGCATTCCAGTAAACCTAGTAAAGGCTCAAGCATTTCTGAAATGTGTTTCAGACCTGGAGTCAGCTGGGGTAATTGTGCCAGTTCCAGTTCTGGAATGGGGCCTGGGGTTCTATTCAAATCTGTTCATTGTTCTAAAGAAAGAGAATTCTTTCAGACCAGTTCTGGATCTAAAAATATTGAATCGTTATGTCAGGATATCAACATTCAAAATGGTGACTATAAGGACTATTCTGCCTTTTGTTCAGCAAGGGCATTATATGTCCACAATAGACTTACAGGATGCATATCTTCATATTCCAATTCATCCGGACCACTATCAGTTCCTGAGATTCTCTTTTCTAGACAAGCATTACCAGTTTGTTGCTCTTCCTTTTGGCCTAGCAACAGCTCCAATGATCTTATCAAAGGTTCTTGGTGCCCTTCTCTCTGTAATCAGGGAGCAGGGTATTGCAGTATTTCCTTATTTGGACGATATCTTGGTACTTGCTCAGTCTTTACATTCTGCAGAATCTCACACGAATCAACTTGTGTTGTTTCTTCAAAAACATGGTTGGAGGATCAATTTACCAAAGAGTTCCTTGATTCCTAAGACAAGGGTAACCTTTTTGGGTTTCCAAATAGATTCAGTGTCCATGACTTTGTCTCTAACAGAAAAGAGACGTCTGAAATTGGTTTCAGCTTGTCGAAACCTTCAGTCTCAATCATTCCCTTCGGTAGCTTTGTGCATTGAAATTCTAGGTCTCATGACTGCTGCATCGGACGCAATCCCTTTTGCTCATTTTCACATGAGACCTCTCCAGCTTTGTATGCTGAACTAATGGTGCAGCGATTATACAAAGATATCACAATTAATATCCTTAAATCCCAATGTTCGATCTTCTCTGACTTGGTGGTTGGATCACCATTGTTTAGTTCAAGGGGACTCTTTTGCTCGTCCAACCTGGACTGTGATCTCAACAGATGCGAGTCTTTCAGGTTGGGGAGCTGTATGGGGATCTCTGACAGCGCAGGGGGTTTGGGAATCTCAGGAGGTGAGATTACCAATCAACATTTTGGAACTCCGTGCGATTTTCAGAGTTCTTCAGTTCTGGCCTCTTCTGAAGAGAGAATCGTTTATTTGTTTTCAGACAGACAATATATATGTCAATCATCAAGGGGGGACTCACAGTCCTCAGGCTATGAAAGAAGTATCTTGGATACTTGTATGGGCGGAATCCAGCTCCTGTCTAATTTCTGCGATTCACATCCCAGGTATAGACAATTGGGAAGCGGATTATCTCAGTCGCCAGACGTTACATCCGGGCGAATGGTCTCTTAACCCAGAAGTATTTCTTCAGATTGTTCAAATCTGGGGACTTCCAGAAATAGATCTGATGGCCTCTCATCTAAACAAGAAACTTCCCAGGTATCTGTCCAGATCCAGGGATCCTCAGGCGGAAGCGGTGGACGCGTTTGTCACTTCCTTGGAATTATCAACCTGCTTATATCTTTCCGCCTTTAGTTCTTCTTCCAAAAGTGATTTCCGAAATTCTAATGGAGCGTTCGTTTGTACTGCTGGTGGCTCCAGCATGGCCACACAGGTTTTGGTATGCGGATCTCATTTGGATGGCCAGTTGCCAACCTTGGACACTTCCGTTAAGGCCCATTTTTCCTTCAGGACCTCAAATCATTAAATTTGAAGGTATGGAGATTAAACGCTTAATACTTTCTCTAATTCAGTGATTAATACTATGTAACAGGCTCGTAAACCTGTGTCTAGAAAGATCTATTACCGAGTCTGGAAGACTTACATTTCTTGGTGTTCTTCACATAAATTCTCTTGGCATTCTTTTAGAATTCCTAGAATTTTACAGTTTCTTCAGGATGGTTTGGAAAAAGGTTTGTCTGCAAGTACCTTGAAAGGACAAATTTCTGCTCTTTCTGTACTTTTTCACAGAAAGATTGCTAATCATCCTGATATTCATTGTTTTGTTCAGGCTTTGGTTCGTATTAAGCCTGTCATTAAGTCAATTTCTCCTCCTTGGAGTCTTAATTTGGTTCTGAGGGCTTTACAGGCTCCTCCGTTTGAACCTATGCATTCTCTGGATATTAAATTACTTTCTTGGAACGTATTATTCCTTTTAGCCATCTCTTCTGCTAGAAGAGTTTCTGAGCTATCTGCTCTTTCTTGTGAATCTCCTTTTCTGATTTTTCATCAGGATAAGGCAGTGCTGCGGACTTCATTTAATTTTTTACCTACATTTGTGAATTCTAACAACATTAGTAGAGAAATTGTTGTCCTTTCTTTGTGTCCTAATCCTAAGAATACTCTGGAGAGATCTTTACATTCTTTGGATGTAGTTAGAGCTTTGAAATATTATGTTGAAGCTACTAAAGATTTCAGGAAGACTTCTAGTCTATTTGTTGTCTTTTCTGGTTCTAGGAAAGGTCAGAAGGCTTCTGCCATTTCTTTGGCTTCTTGGTTAAAGTCTTTGATTTATCATGCTTATGTGGAGTCTGGTAAATCCCCGCCTCAAAGGATTACGGCTCATTCTACTAGGTCAGTTTCTACTTCCTGGGCTTTTAAGAATGAAGCTTCTGTTGATCAGATTTGCAAAGCAGCAACTTGGTCTTCTTTGCATACTTTTACTAAATTCTACCATTTTGATGTTTTTTCTTCTTCTGAAGCAGTTTTTGGTAGAAAAGTGCTTCAGGCAGCTGTTTCAGTTTGATTCTTCTGCTTATAATTTAATTTTTTTTCATTATAAGATTAAAACTTTTTGATTTGGGTTGTGGATTTTTTCAGCGGAATTGGCTGTCTTTATTTTATCCCTCCCTCTCTAGTGACTCTTGCGTGGAAGTTCCACATCTTGGGTATCTGCTATCCCATACGTCACTAGCTCATGGACTCTTGCCAATTACATGAAAGAAAACATAATTTATGTAAGAACTTACCTGATAAATTCATTTCTTTCATATTGGCAAGAGTCCATGAGGCCCACCCTTTTTGTGGTGGTTATGATTTTTTTGTATAAAGCACAATTATTCTAATTCCTTGTTGATGCTTTCGCTCCTTTCTTATCACCCCACTTCTTGGCTACTCGTTAAACTGAATTGTGGGTGTTTTGTGTATTTATAGGCATTTTAAGGTTTGGGAAACTTTGCCCCTCCTGGTAGGAATATATATCCCATACGTCACTAGCCCATGGACTCTTGCCAATATGAAAGAAATTAATTTATCAGGTAAGTTCTTACATAAATTATGTTTT
Source organism: Bombina bombina (assembly GCF_027579735.1). NCBI lineage: Eukaryota > Metazoa > Chordata > Amphibia > Anura > Bombinatoridae > Bombina > Bombina bombina. The sequence goes on along the minus strand of NC_069510.1, from coordinate 54,311,612 downwards.
TTTGTAACTGTCGATTTTTTTTTTTTGTAGTGTTAGGTTACTTTAATTTATTTATGTTTTTATTATGGTTATTGTTATTATTTGTTAGTTTAATTTATAGTTTAAACTTAGTTTTTTTTTTTATTTCACAGGTAAGTTTTTATTTATTTTAAGATAGGGATCTTGTAATTTTAATTTAAAGTTAGGGGGTAGTTAGGTTTCGGGGTTAATAGTTTAATTTAGTTTTTGGTGATGTGGGGGGCTGGCGATTTAGGGGTTAATAGTTTTATTTAGTGGTAGTGCTGTGGGAGGCCAGAGGTTTAGGGGTTAATAACTTTATTTAGTGGTGGCGATGTCCGGGAGGGGCGGAATAGGGGTTAATACATTTTATTAGTGGTGGTGATGTCGGGAGCGGCAGATTAGGGGTTAATAATTTTAATTTAGTGTTTGCGATACGGGAGGGCCTCGGTTTAGGGGTTAACAGGTAGTTTATGGGTGTTAGTGTACTTTGTAACAGTTTAGTTTTGAGTTTTGTGTAACAGTTTTGTTGCGTAAAACTCATAACTACTGCTCTCAGATGGCGGTGCGGATCGTGTCGATATAGGGTGTAACTCAAGCTTTTTAGCCTCACCGCAAAACTCATAATGGCAGTGCTATGGGAATCCCATAAAAAAACATAATTTTTTTTAGTGCAGGACTGACGTTGCGTTACAGGCTAAAAGGCTGGCGGTACAGCTATATTGACAAGACTTGTAATGGCTGCGTTGCTGTTTTAACTCTGAAATGGCCATTTTTTCAGCGTTAAAACACAAACGCAAAACTCTTAATCTAGGTGTTTGGTAGGTATGCTGGTGCATTGTGCATAATAATCAGCAATTAGTAAATTCTGATATGCATCTGGCAAATACATCAGATGCTGATTTTAGCCTTGGGAGAAAATAAATGCAACATTTCTTTCAAAACTAATGAGCAGGCTTTTAAATGGAAATAAAGTACAAATAGAAAATGACCTGTTAGTTTTTTACTGCACTATTGCTTGCCTAAAACTGTGTTTAACCCTTGCAAAGAGATTAAGCACATAGTCAGCTCCAGAGCAGCATTGCACTACTAGGAGTTATATGAATAAATCAGGTAGGCCAAAGGCAAAAGACATTTTTGTGGCTAGGTTTAAGGGAGTTGGGAGGCTGAGGGGACCATTAAAGTTTTGAAGGCAGGGCCACATCAGAAGGGTCAGGTGGTGGGTGGGTAATGAGCAGGGTTATGGGCATGTATGGGCAGTCGTTGATCTTGACTGGTCAGTTTGTGGATGCATCTGGGCTGGTCTATGGGAGACAGCAGGAAAGAGCTCAGAATTAGGGACTGTCCCTCTCAAATATGGACACATTGGAGGTCTGCAGAAATGCAGTTAGAAAAGATCAAACTATAATCAATTTGAAATACATTGGTTATTTGGGTTGATTAATGTTGTGAACCCTACTATATTTACTGTATCATTTAAAGACCACTGAAACATGACTCTTAAAGGCACAGTAAAGTCTGATGACTTTACTGTCCCTTAATTGATTCAGTGCATGTAATTTTAAATAATTTTCCAATTTTCTTCTATTATCAAGTGTGCTTTGTTCTCTTAGTATCCTTTGTTGAAGAGAAAACCTAGGTAAGCTGATGTGAGCTTAGGTGTGTGCATGTGTAAATACACATCCTATGGCAGCAGTGTTTGTAACTATGTATATAATTGCTAGAAACATTGTTGCAAACCCTGCTGCCATATGGCTAAAAACACAAGCACGCTCCTGAGCTCACCTAGGATAACGCTTAACAAAGAATACCAAGATAACGTAACAAAATGGTAACCAGAGTGAAATGGAAAGTTGTTTAAAATTGCCTGCTCTATCCAATCCTTTTAAGTTTAATTTTGACTTTAATAAAAGGCTTTTACATTTGAAGATTTAGATTTTTTACTATTCTCTCCGTTTACATGTGGCTTCTCCTGGATAGATCTTATGCTATGATACTACTTGGAAAAGGCTACGGCCAAAGCAATATGCTGCCTGCAGTTAACATTGCACAAGTCCTTGATGCAATGCCGGCCCCCTGCTTGTGCTATCAAATTCTTTATATTTAAATTTACAATATATGTGCTTTCCAATAGTAAGTTTGCTGCCCTTTGAACAGTGCCATATTCATGAGTGGCTAGAGACACTGCACATACACATAGTATCTGCCTTCATAAGTGGGGTTGCCAGCTGTCATCCACAAAAATAATGAATGACCCAAGGTAACTTGCACAGGTACTAAGTTGGTTACAATGTCCCCTCCCCAGAGCTCTCATACACCCCATTCTATATACTTTTTACAACTGAGCAGGGATTTTATCTCACCAGCTGCCAGTACCCTAGAAATCAATTTTACCACTTTCTCTGCCAATAACACACAACTTTGATTTGACCCTCTGTTGAGTACCAGCAGCACACACAAAGCTGAAATGTTACCCCCAGTGGTGTTTTAACACTCATATGAATACCAGTAACAACTAAGTTACATTTTTACCCTCTTTGGCTGCCCTTACCACAGAATAGTGAATGTGCTATGTCACTACTATCTCTGCCATCTTTGTAATGCATAAAGGAAAAAATACCTGTAATTGCCATTTAGAAGACCTTCAAAAAAATTGAAATTTAAGTGTCCAGTATTTTTGCATATATTTTACTATACAACCTGATGAAATACTGGACTGTCTGCTTAAACACTGAACAGCAGGTAACCCTATTCAAAAATTATGTCAGTGTTATACATGAGCTGAGAACTGCACAACAATGTGGGTGCGCCAGTCATCAAAATTGGAGCTATTCCCTAAAAGGGTAGAGCTCTGCTGTTTCCTCATTATTATATAATAACAGTTATTTGTAGAGGACCAAAAGATTCTGTAATGCTATAAACATAGACATGAAATGCAAGGTAACATTTATAGAGGTCAAGTGGGTAGAGGGTACTCCAGAGAGTTGCACTGTTGTAGTCAGCTCTCATGATGGTGATCTACAAACAGCTGGGCTCATAGACTTACATGCCAAGGGGGTTTAAAGGGATAACAAAGGAAGAGAGGCACTGAGGTTAGAAAAGGTTAGTGTATGTTGTATGCATCCCTGAACAGTAGATGCTGTAGTAGCTGTAGTAGCTAAAGACTCTTGCTGTAGTAGCTAAAGACTCTAGTCTTTAAGGAGCGCTTGAAACTTTCAAAACTAGGGGAGAGTCTTGTGTACCACAAAATAGAGGCCAATCTGGAGAAGTCTTGTAGACGGGAATGACAGGAAGTAACAAGAGAGGAAGAGGTCATAAGCAGCGCGAAGGGGATGGGAGAGAGGGTATCTGGAGGCAATGTCTGAGATATAAAGGGAGCAGTGCAATTGAGGGCCTTGTATGTCATAGTCAGAATTTTGTGTTTAATTCTAGAGGCTAGAGGAAGCCAGTGAAGGAATTGGCAGAGATGTGCAGCTGATGAAGAGCGACGTGTAAGGAAGATGAGCCTGGCAGAGGCATTCATTATGGATTGTAAAGGAGCTATTCGGCAGCTAGGGAGACCAGAAAGGATGGGATTGTAGTAGTCAAAACAGAAAAGATTGAGAGAGTGGATCAAAATCTTAGTTGTGTCTTGAGTGAGGAATTGTCGAAATTTGGAGATGTTTTTAAAGTGGAAGCGGCAGGAATAGGCCAAAGACTGAATTGTGAGGAGTGAAAGAAAGATCTGAGTCAATGGTGACCCCCAAGACATTGGGCTTGTGGGGTTAGAGGGTAATGATGGAATTATTGACAGTTATGGAAAAATGGGGGGTGGAGATTTTGGAAGAAGGATGGAAAATAAGGAGCTCAGTTTTGGAGAAATTTAGCTTAAGTTAGTGAGATTTGAGAAAGACAGTTAGTGACGTGCATTAGCAAGGAAGGGGATAGGTCTGGTACAGAGAGTTAGATTTGCATACAAATTACATTTGCATACAAATTACATTGAAACCTGTGAGACTTTAATAAGTATCCTAATGATGATGTATAGATTGAGAAGAGAAGGGGACCAAGGACAGAGCCTTGTGGTACCCCAAAAGAATGTGGTAAAGGGGCAGAGGATACATCAGAGAAGGCTACACTAAAGGTACAGTAATCTGGTAGGAAGAGAACCATGAGAGGGCTGTATCACAAAAGCACTGCAGAATCTGTTGGCGCTCTACAAATAACAGATAATAATAATAATAAATGCCGAAGGATTGGAGCATTTGGAGCAAAAGAGGATATTCAACAGTGTTAAAGGCTGCAGACAGAACAAGGAGAATTAGCAGAGATAAGTAGCCTTTCAATTTTGCTATAAGTATGTCGTTGGTAACCTTAATGATTGCTGTCTCTGTGGAGTGTTGGGGCAAAATCTAGATTGCAGTGGGTCAAGGGAGAGTTTAATGTAAGTAAAATGTGATACGTGTTTATACTAGCAAATCAAAAAAGTTTTGAGGCAAGGGAGAGTAGGGAAATAGGGTGGAAGTTGGATGGGAAGATTGGATCGAGAGAAGGCTTTTTGGTGTGACCAAGGAATTTTTTGGAGATGAAGAAATATACCGGTGCTGAGGGAGAGGTTACAAATGTTTGTGAGTATAGAGGTAAGGGTAGTAGAGAGGGAGGGGAGTAGCTGTAAGGGAATGGGATCGAGGGGACAGGTAGTTAGGTGAGAGGACAGTATAAGAGTAGAAACTTCTTCCTCAGTAACAAGGGCAAAAAAAGCTGAATTTATGGCTTTGTGGGTTTTGGATGATTGCAAGCTTTCAAGGGGGTTGGAGACTAACTATTTTGAGAGATGATTTTGTTTCTGATGGAATAAATTTTGTTGTTGAAGTCGCTGACAAAATCTTCGGCGGAGAAGAGTATTGAAAGTAGAAAACAGATGTTTTGGGTTTGAAGAAAAGGTAGAGATAAGAGTAGAGAAGTAATGTTGCTTAGAGAGGATAAGGGCAGAATAGTAGAAGTTCAAAACAAACTTGTAGTGAAGAAGGTCAACTGAACATCGAGATGTCCCCCAGTGTCGCCCAGCAGTGTAGGAACATCTGCATAGGTAGTTTGCAAGGGCTGAGGATGAGTGTGTGACTTTTGAGCTAAGGTGAGATGGGTCAAATTGTCAAGAAGGTTTGAGAGAGTTTGAGAGCTGTTGCTGATCTAGTGACTTAATGCTTCTGTGGAGTTTGGTGTGAAGGTTAGATGGAGGGAGAGTTGTAGGGAGTGATGTGATGTTGCAAGTGAGGAGATGATGGTCCGAAAGAGGAAAAATTAAAAAAATTTAAATTTGAGAGAGCGCATCTATATCTGAAAATTAGTTCAAGGGAGTGACAATCTTCCTGAGTGGGAGAGTCAGTCAATTGTGAATAGACTGAAAGAGGAAGTGAGTTAATCGACATTACCCCGTTGCTCATTTTGCTTCTGGCCCCCAAAAAAAGAATGGGGTTGGAATCCTTTTTAGCGCAGGAACACCTTTCCAACTCTCACAAAGGTATGCGGACCCGTAGGGTAGATTCTTGGTACTTACGGGTTCTTTGTACGGTAGGCCCATCACACTGGCCAACATATACTGCCCAAATACCTCCCAGCACCTCTTTCTTCAGAGGGTCACCCAAAAAATCCTTGAAATACAATCGGGAGTTCTGTTCCTTGGAGGGGACTTCAATGCACCACTTAACCCCATTCTTGATGCCTCCAACGGCCTCTCCAGCGCCCCACACAAGACACTTAAACGGGTGGCTGCCTCACTGGCAGAGCTAGCGATACATGACATATGGCGCACGTACCACCCGTCTGATCAAAATTATACATTCTATTCACATCCCCATCGAAAATATTCCAGAATAGACTATCTATTCACAGACCCTGCAGGATTGATTGTCACTAAGTCTAGCAGAATTCACGCGATTACATGGTCCGACCATGCCCCAGTGGGCTGCTCTATCCAATGACCAAGTGTCCCCATCCCTCCCTTTGTGTGGAGACTTGCTGACACGCTCTTAGATGACTCAGTGTTTGATGCTGACATCAGGAAATCGATAGCCGAATTCTTTTGCCTTAACTCAGGCGATGGATTGGACGGCACCACTATATGGGAAGCTCATAAATGCACCATAAGAGGGCTCCTAATAGAGCAGAAGGCCAGGCTTTAGAAAATAAGAATAGAGCGTTATGGTAATCTCTTAATACAAGTTGAGCAAGCAGAGCAGTTTCACAAAAAATATCCGAGTGACGACCCGGGTTTGAAACGGTTGACACTGGCCAGGAAAAATCTGCTTCAATTTCTGCAGGAGGACTATCAAAAGCAAGCCCTTATTTTAAGACAGCTCTACTTTGAACAGGGCGACAAGCCTGGTAGGCTTCTCACTAGAGCGATTAATAGGAAGAAATTAAAGGCTTATGTGCACCACATGTTAAATGAAGAGGGTGGGGCTAAAGCAGACGCTGATTCCATAGAAGAGATCTTTAGGAATTATTATGAATCTCTTTATAATCTGGCACAGCCGGACCGTGGTGGGGATGACTCGCCCACATTACAGCAGGAGGAGGAAGCTACACGTGTTTACCTAGAGTCCACTGACCTCCCGATGATCTCGGAGGAGGACAGAAATTTCCTAGATTCCCCAATTACAGGGGAAGAAGTTCAGAAAGCTTCGGCCTAAGATACTACAAAAAGTATGCGGAGATTCTTGTACCTGAACTGACAAACTTGTTTGCCTCCCTATCTGAGACTCCCAGGCTCCCTGGATCCATGCTTGAAGCATATATAGCAGTTATCTCCAAACCTGGGAAACCCCATGATAGGCCAGAGAATTTTAGACCAATATCTCTCTTAAACTCGGACATGAAGATTCTGGCTAAAGTTATAGCCGCACGTCTGAACAGACTACTCCCCAGTTTGATCTCTACTGATCAGGTGGGCTTCATAACGGCCCGAGAGGCTAGAGACAACACTCTCAAAATACAACAGATGATAACATATGCCCATATACACAAGATGCCGCTCTCCTTGGTCACTACAGATGCAGAGAAGGCATTTGATTGGGTTAGCTGGACGTTTATCTGATTGTCTCTGGAGAAATTTGGTTTTGGCCCGGGCATTATAAACACTATCATGTCCCTATACTCTGCCCCGAATGCTCGGGTGAGGGTAAACGGCACCCTCTTAGATACTTTCCTGATCAACAACGGGACGAGACAGGGGTGTCCCCTCTCACCCCTTTTATTTGCCCTCACCATCGAGGTACTGGCGAACAAAATCAGAAATAACCCGACGGTAAAAGGGCTTCTGGTTGGCAACATCGAACATAAACTATCAATGTATGCCGATGATATCCTCCTAACGCTCTCAGACTCTGCGACTTCCCTGAAGGAGGCGCTTTTGGAACTCAAAGCCTACGGAGCTGTCTCGAATTTTCTTCTTAACCCTTCAAAATCCGAAATCATTAATATTACAGAGCATCCGGACTGCTTTGCCGCCTCGACGGCCGAGTGTCAGTTGAAAGTGGCCAGGCATAGTATAAAATACCTGGGCATCACTATCACATCCTGCGCTCTTGAAATAGTTGACCTAAACTACAAAAACATATCTGATGAAGTTTTTAGGGACCTGTCTAATTGGAAAAAAAAAAATCAATCTCCTGGTTAGGTCGCATAGGAATTGTTAAAATGAATATTCTGCCAAGAATACTTTACGTCATGCAGACAGTCCCGTCGGTTGCAGCCTCTCATTACCTTCAACATATACAAACAGGCATTGAGGCATACATATGGAATGGGATGAGGCCCAGGGTTAAAAAGTCCACATTGTACTTACCCAGAGACAGGGGCGGTCTCTGAGTACCACTCCTGAGAGAATATCAAAACGCTATTTTTCTTCAGAGGGTGGTGGAATGGAGCCGTAATTCTTGTAACAAACTTTGGATCCAAATAGATAATGAGATCCTGCAGAGGGGAAACGTAGGGTCCCTAGCCTGGATAACGGCTAAACACTGCCCGGCTTCTATCACACAGTACCCGTTGATCTCTGACACCCTAAATATCTGGGACAAGGTGCTGAGCGAGAGTACATATGTCTCCACTCACACCTCACCAAATGTACCTATTCGTGAAAACCCTGATATGGGGTTAGAGCTCCCGAAGCGCACTAAGGGAGAAACTTATACACTAGCTGAGACAGCTTTCTCTAATATTCTACAACACGATAAAATCAAAACACAGGCCGAATTGGCCGAATGGGACCGAACCATTTTTGCATCCTGGTTCAGAGTGGCCCAAGTCACTCACTACTTCGATACTTGTAAGGATCGAGGGTCATTGACAAGACACAGAACACCTTTTGAGGTGTTGTGCACTATGCAGCAGGCACCAGCTCACTTAATTTCTCAATTATATCAACTGCTATTGAGCAAGGGAGGAACCGTTCTCCCAACATTTGCTTCTGCATGGCAAACAGAACTTGGGCTGGGAATACCCACTAAGGATTGGTTAAAAATCTTTAAGAAAACAAAAAGAGCTTCTATCTCAGCAAAGGTTCAGGAAATGCACTATAAGCTAATAAGTAGATGGTACTTGACGCCCCAAAGACTGCAGAAGATTTACCCTCACACAGGTGGGGGGGTGCTGGAGGGGCTGTGGAGGACAGGGTTCCCTTTTTCACATATGGTGGACGTGTCCACAAATACAGCCTTTTTTGGAAGCGGTGCTGGGAGAAATTAGCAAAATCCTTAAAACCATCATTCCCCCAATCCAACATATCTGATAAACCATGAGCTACCTAAAATCATTGGAGTGGACAGACACCTACTCTTTATGCTAATGTTGAATGGCGCAAAAGGGCTTATCCCAGCGCATTGGAAAAGTCCTCAGACTCCTACTGTCCAAGAGTGGAAGCATAGAGTAGGAGACCTACTTAGACTAGAGCGATACCATTTCCTTAAAACTGGAAGACTAGCTACACATGAGATGATGACACTGACATGGGAAGGCAAGGGATTTTGACCCTTTTAAAACCATATGCGACCCTTTGCCGTTCTCTCCCTCCTCCTCGCTGCTCTCCCCCTTTTTTTCCCTCTATCTTTCCCCTCTAACACTCCATTCCTTCTGTTTCTTTCTTTGTACTAATTCACTTTGTTCGCCTCCTGTCACTCTTGACGGGTGAAGACACCAGGCCTTACGTAACCTTCAGTAGTACGAAGCAAAAATACTGAAGATATATATATACCCATATATTTTGATACCTGTTAAACTCCTAAGTTCATGTTTTGTCTGATTATGTTGACCACCTAGCACTACGAACACATGGTTCATAGAAACAAGCTCAAGAACTATGGACTAACTTCATAAAAAAACATTGCAAAGGACTTATCTAACTCACGCAATCTTGTTTGATACAGAGCCTTATTATATTGCTTTATCAAAATGTGTATGTTTATATGTGTGATTGAATGCCAAACTTGTCAACACTTAATAAAGCTTGTTTGAAAATAAATAAAAAAAAAAAAAGCTTCCTTAACTGTATAAAGAGGCCTGTACTAGAGGAATTTGTCCATTTGTTAGCGAGCGATAAATTAGCAATTTAAATTAGACAGTCCCTTTAAAGGGACACTGAACCCAAATTTTTTCTTTTGTGATTCATATAGAGCAAGCAATTTTAAGTAACTTTCTAATTTACTCCTATTATCAATTTTCTTCGTTCTCTTGCTTTCTTTATTTGAAAAAGACGACATCTAAGCTAAGGAGCCAGCCAATTTGTGGTTCAGAACCATGGACAGCACTTGTTTATTGGTGCTGTCCAATCAGCAAGGACAACCCAGGTTGTTCAACAAAAATTGGCCGGCATCTAAACTTAAATTCTTGCTTTTCAAATATAGATGCCAAGAGAATAAAGAAAATTTGACAATAGGAGTAAATTAGAAAGATGCTTAAAATTGCATGCTCTATCTGAATCATAAAAGAAAAATGTGGGTACAGTGTCCCTTTAAGTTCCTTAATTATACCCTTTTTAACTATGTGATTTCATTTTTATCTACATCTACACAGACAGCCCTTTTGTCCCAGTTCTTTTGACAGATTTAGCCACCAATCAGGAAGCGCTACCCAGGTGCTGAACCAAAGATGGGCTGGCTCCAAAGCTTACATTCCTGATTTTTCAAATAAAGATGCCAAGAGAACAAAGAAAAATTGATAATAGGAGTAAATTAGAAAATTGCTTAAAATTGCATGTTAAAATTGGGTTCAGTATCTCTTTAAGGGGTTAAAAGTTGAAACTGTAAAACCATAAAGGGACCTTAAACTGCGGATAACAAGGGCCATATCATAGTTACTGCCGTCATGCTATTTTTCCTCCAGTTCCTGCAGCTCTCCAGTCATTTTAATTTCCTAAGGGGGCCAGTTGGTTCCTCATCTTCGTACTGGGCACGCCATAATAAATCTTATATGTTGTGTGAATGTGTAAAGGTTCTGTAACAGGGTACAAGATCAGTGACGTTGCTCTACATCTTATTTGTAGTTTTGTTTTTGTTTACACAGATAGGTATATTAACAAGAGCTATCAGGAACAATATAGAACAATGCAGCCACTGCACAAATGTAACGCTCCTGAAGTGCACAATATAGCTGTGACAAAGCAGATACAATCACTGTTGTGAATGTGCAATATTTTTGTCACAAGGTGCAAGATGCCTAAGCACCACAATGCTGGTGCCTGGTGCAGAGCTTCATCAATAACACCTGTAAGAGGTTAGAAAAGAATGGCTTTGAAGATAGCTACAGGCATGGGAGGGAAAATGACATGGCAAGTAGTAAGCTAACCATGTTACTGTAATGTCCAGCAGTTTTACTGTCCCTTTTAATGGCTTAAAAGGGTTAGTCCGCTTAGCTCCATTCTCACTGAAATCTTGTGCTCTAACAGTACTTAAAGGGACAGTCTGCCCCCAAAAAATTATTGTTTAAAAAGATATATAATCCCTTTATTACCCATTCCTCAGTTTTGCACAACCAACAGTTATATTAATTTACTTTTAACATCTGTGATTACCTTGTATCTAAGCCTCTATAGACTGTCCCCTTATCACATGACATTTTATTTATTATCTATTGACTTGCATTTTAGCCAATTACTCATAAATAACTTCACAGAAGAGAGCATAGTGTTATCTATATGGCCCATATGGGTTAGCAGTGCCTTGTTGTGAAAAGTTAATAAAAAAGCATGTAATACAAGGCCGTCTGTAGTGGCGTAGAAACAAGCAGAAATTTAGAGGTTTAAATGTTACAAAGTACATTAAAGGGACATTATACACTAGATTTCTCTTTGCATAAATGTTTTGTAGATGATCCATTTATATAGCCTATACAGCATTTTATTTTTTTTTAAATATAGTTTTGCTTATTTTTAAATAACATTGTGCTGACTCCTAACCAAGCCCCAACATTTTAGGAGAATACTAAAGTATTCTCTTGCTTGCTCCTGTTTGTGTAAAAATTATTTTCATATGCAGAGGAGGGGGGGGGGGGGTCTTCTTTTTTGCTATAAAACCACTTTCAGTGGGTGTTGCAGCTAATCTTTTCAACAGTGCTAAACTTGGAGCTTCTAAGTAAGTTTTTAAATGGTTTAATACTGGATTTTTAGATCAGTATCTGTGCATATTATTCTTTATAGTAGAGTCTATTACACACAGTTAAATGAAAATTAGTGTATACTGTCCCTTTAACATAACAATATTGGTTGTGCAAAGCTGGGGAATGGGTAGTAAAGTCATTATCTATCTTTTTAAACAATAACAATTTTGGTGTTGACTGTCCCTTTAACAATAAATTTTCACCTTAGTAGATCGCCTCCTGTATTTTCACAGCTAACATGGTACCTTCTACTTATTTTAGGAGTTAATTTCCCTTCTGCGTCAAAGTTTTTCTAACCGCCTTCACAGCACTATTTTCCGGAAACTTCTCCTGGCCAAATGAATTGCATGCTTGGCCTGGAGCCCAAGTTGGGTTGATACTTTGCCAAGGAAAATTCCTGAAGCACGTAACTTTGGGGACAGGGACCGGGAATAAAAATCTCAGTAATCTGAGTTCTCAAGATCCTCTAGCGGGTTTGCTAGGATGGAAAACATGACTTTTTCAGATGCTCCCTTAAAGCTTGTGAGACAGCTCAAAAGCTTATCTAATTCCAGTTGTTTTGTTTTGTTCAAATGTTCTGTTAACCCATGTAAAATACAGTCATGCCGATGAATGTAGTGTTTAGTGTTTTGATAATGCCGCATGCAAACTAGATAAAATTGCCATATCATTTGTTTTGTAGATCTTTATATAACTACAGGTACAAACACTACATTTTAATAAAGTACAGATGTTTAATTCCTTGTCTTTTACAATATGCATCAAATAAGCAATTTGTACAAACTTGTTTCTTTAATCATTATCAACATGCTGTTTGGAGAATGAGGAGACATGTCTGAGTTGTGGAAAGCCAAAGTCCATTTTTTGTTCCATCTAAGACATTTAAAAATATGTGAAATTCTTTTTAAGGGAGTGCTATCCACCAATAGCAAGGTAAAGCTGTCTCTCTCACATGCATTTACTGTTTCATCATTGACATTTTTTGACAACTCCTATTGTCCATTTAATGCTAGGTAAACATCATAGTCACTTAAGTACCAATTCACCACTCTAGGACAAGACTACAAGTGGATCGATACATAACACTCCTGCTCTCACGTTAACTCCTCTAGAAGTAAGCTTTTGCACACATCTGATAATTAAGGTTGCCAGGTGTCTGTTATTAGACCGGACTGTCCGGTATTTCAGGCTACTGCCCGGTAATTTTATTTTTTTAAAAACTGACATAGTCTTTGGTAGTTTTCTTTACATTTTTTTTTACTGTGACCTGCTTTACCCAACAAGCCCAGCCCCTGTAGGTTAGCCCGTGTCACTGTCAACTCAGGCTCTGCTCAGATGATCGGATCATCATCTTTCTGATCCAGGCTGACAGCCGGAGTTGCAGTCGGACCCTCTGTGCTGCCTGCCAGGCTGCACACACACCCATCTGCCTCCTGTAAGTGTAATAACTACAGTCTTGCTGTGGGCGTGGCCTGTGTCAGACCGACGTCGTCACGTGATCACACAGGTCACGTGAGTGTGACGTCATGTCAGTCTGATAGCAAGAAGAGAAGAAGAGAAGACCCGCTCAGTGTATGCTGTGCAGAGTGACTGAGTAGGGTACTGAGGTTTTCTCTGACTGTCTGAGCCAGCAAGAAATTAAATAGTGCGTGCCCACTGCCCAGCCAAGGGAAATTGGGAATAGACTGTCATTTTGTGTGTGACAGTGAGTGACTGGCTCTTATTTAAATAATTCAAGTTCATAAATAATCTAAATCCATTGATGAAGCAGCAGCCAGGGAGGGACTGAGAGAGACTCAGACAGTGAGACAGTTAGCTGAGCCTGTTACATTAATAAAACAATAAGGTATGTCACTCTGTCTTTTTAAATAATTGTTATTATATCACCCACCAGACATATATATATATATATATATATATTATATATGTATATACACAAATACATAAACAATTTATATAAGTATATTTAATCTTATATGTATAATATAATATTGTTTACATATATATATATATATATATATATATACATATATATATAGTTGAGTTTCAGAGTTCAGCGCACACAGGCCTAGATTTGGAGTTTTGTCGGTAACGACCCGCGTAGCTAACGCCGGCTTTTTTCTGGCCGCACCATAAAAAACAGAATTTATGCTTACCTGATAAATTACTTTCTCCAACGGTGTGTCCGGTCCACGGCGTCATCCTTACTTGTGGGATATTCTCTTCCCCAACAGGAAATGGCAAAGAGTCCCAGCAAAGCTGGCCATATAGTCCCTCCTAGGCTCCGCCCACCCCAGTCATTCGACCGACGGACAGGAGGAAATATATATAGGAGAAACCATATGGTACCGTGGTGACTGTAGTTAGAGAAAATAATTCATCAGACCTGATTAAAAAACCAGGGCGGGCCGTGGACCGGACACACCGTTGGAGAAAGTAATTTATCAGGTAAGCATAAATTCTGTTTTCTCCAACATTGGTGTGTCCGGTCCACAGCGTCATCCTTACTTGTGGGAACCAATACCAAAGCTTTAGGACACGGATGAAGGGAGGGAGCAAATCAGGTCACCTAAACGTAAGGCACCACAGCTTGCAAAACCTTTATCCCAAAAATAGCCTCCGAAGAAGCAAAAGTATCAAATTTGTAAAATTTGGCAAAAGTGCGCAGTGAAGACCAAGTCGCTGCCTTACATATCTGGTCAACAGAAGCCTCGTTCTTGAAGGCCCATGTGGAAGCCACAACCCTAGTGGAGTGAGCCGTGATTCTTTCAGGAGGCTGCCTTCCGGCAGTCTCATAAGCCAATCGGATAATGCTTTTAAGCCAAAAGGAAAGAGAGGTAGCAGTCGCTTTTTGACCTCTCCATTTACCAGAATAAACAACAAACAAGGAAGATGTTTGTCTGAAATCTTTTGTAGCCTCTAAATAGAACTTTAGAGCACGGACAACGTCCAAATTGTGTAACAAACGTTCCTTCTTTGAAACTGGATTCGGACACAAAGAAGGTACAACTATCTCCTGGTTAATATTCTTGTTAGAAACAACCTTCGGAAGAAAACCAGGCTTAGTACGCAAAACCACCTTATCTGCATGGAACACCAGATAAGGAGGAGAACACTGCAGAGCAGATAACTATGAAACTCTTCTAGCAGAAGAAATAGCAACCAAAAACAAAACTTTCCAAGATAGTAACTTAATATCTATGGAATGTAAAGGTTCAAACGGAACCCCTTGAAGAACTGAAAGAACTAGATTTAGACTCCAGGGAGGAGTCAAAGGTCTGTAAACAGGCTTGATCCTAACCAGAGCCTGAACAAATGCTTGAACATCTGGCACAGCTGCCAGTCTTTTGTGCAGTAAGACAGATAAAGGGGAGATCTGTCCCATTAGAGAACTCGCAGATAATCCTTTCTCCAAACCTTCTTGTAGAAAGGATAGAATCTTAGGAATTTTTATCTTGTTCCATGGAAATCCTTTGGATTCACACCAACAGATATATTTTTTCCATATTTTATGGTAAATTTTTCTAGTGACAGGCTTTCTAGCCTGAATCAGAGTATCTATAACAGAATCTGAAAACCCACACTTTGATAAAATCAAGCGTTCAATCTCCAAGCCGTCAGTTGGAGGGAGACCAGATTCGGATGTTCGAATGGACCCTGAACAAGAAGGTCTGTCTCAAAGGTAGCTTCCATGGTGGAGCCGATGACATATTCACCAGGTCTGCATACCAGGTCCTGCGTGGCCACGCAGGAGCTATCAAGATCACCGAGGCCCTCTCCGGATTGATCCTGGCTACCAGCCTGGGAATGAGAGGAAACGGTGGGAATACATAAGCTAGGTTGAAGGTCCAAGGTGCCACTAGTGCATCTACTAGAGTCGCCTTGGGATCCCTGGATCTGGACCCGTAGCAAGGAACCTTGACGTTCTGACGAGACGCCATCAGATCCATGTCTGGAATGCCCCATAATTGAGTTATTTGGGCAAAGATTTCCGGATGGAGTTCCCACTCCCCCGGATGGAATGTCTGACGACTCAGAAAATCCGCTTCCCAATTTTCCACTCCTGGGATGTGGATCGCAGACAAGTGGCAGGAGTGATCCTCCGCCCATTGAATTATTTTGGTCACTTCTTTCATCGCCAGAGAACTCCTTGTTCCCCCCTGATGATTGATATAAGCAACGGTCGTCATGTTGTCTGATTGGAACCTTATGAATTTGGCCTTTGCTAGTTGAGGCCAAGCTCTGAGAGCATTGAATATCGCTCTCAGTTCCAGAATGTTTATCGGGAGAAGAGACTCTTCCCGAGACCATAGACCCTGAGCTCTCAGAGATTCCCAGACCGCGCCCCAGCCCACTAGACTGGTGTCGGTCGTGACAATGACCCACTCTGGTCTGCGGAAGCTCATTCCCTGGGACAGATTGTCCAGGGTCAGCCACCAACGGCTGTTTGAGCATGCACAGTTGTAATGGTTTTAGATGAATTCGTGCAAAAGGAACTATGTCCATTGTTGCAACCATCAGTCCTATTACTTCCATGCACTGTGCTATGGAAGGACGAAGAACAGAATGAAGTACTTGACAAGAGCTTAGAAGCTTTGACTTTCTGACCTCTGTCAGAAAAATCCTAATTTCTAAGGAATCTATTATTGTTCCCAAGAAGGGAACTCTTGTCGACGGGGACAGAGAACTTTTTTCTTTGTTCACCTTCCATCCGTGAGACCTGAGAAAGGCTAGGACGATGTCCGTATGAGCCCTTGCTTTTGACAGGGACGACGCTTGTATTAGGATGTCGTCCAAGTAAGGTACTACTGCAATGCCCCTTGGTCTTAGAACCGCTAGAAGGGACCCTAGTACCTTTGTGAAAATCCTTGGAGCAGTGGCTAATCCGAATGGAAGTGCCACAAACTGGTAATGCTTGTCCAGAAAAGCGAACCTTAGGAACTGATGATGTTCCTTGTGGATAGGAATATGTAGGTATGCATCCTTTAAATCCACGGTAGTCATAAATTGACTTTCCTGGATGGTGGGTAGAATCGTTCGAATAGTTTCCATTTTGAACGATGGTACCCTGAGAAATTTTTTAGGATCTTCAAATCCAAAATTGGTCTGAATGTTCCCTCTTTTTTGGGAACTACGAACAGATTGGAATAAAATCCCATTCCTTGTTCCCTTATTGGAACTGGATGTATCACTCCCATCTTTAACAGGTCTTCTACACAATGTAAGAATGCCTGTCTCTTTATTTGGTTTGAAGATAAGTGAGACCTGTGGAACCTTCCCCTTGGGGGTAGTTCCTTGAATTCCAGGAGATAACCTTGAGAAACTATTTCTAGCGCCCAAGGATCCTGAACATCTCTTGCCCAAGCCTGAGCAAAGAGAGAGAGTCTGCCCCCCACTAGATCCGGTCCCGGATCGGGGGCTATCCCTTCATGCTGATTTGGTAGCAGTGGTAGGCTTCTTTGTCTGCTTACCCTTGTTCCAACCTTGCATTGGTTTCCAGGCTGGTTTGGGTTGTGAAGTATTACCCTCTTGCTTAGAGGATGCAGAGTTAGAGGTTGGTCCGTTTCTGCGAAATGGACGAAAATTAGGCTTATTTTTAGCCTTAAAAGACCTATCCTGTGGAAGGGCGTGGCCCTTTCCCCCAGTGATGTCTGAAATAATCTCTTTCAATTCTGGTCCAAATAATGTTTTACCTTTGAAAGGGATGTTAAGCAATTTTGTCTTGGAAGACACATCCGCTGACCAAGACTTTAGCCAAAGCGCTCTGCGCGCCACGATAGCAAACCCTGAATTTTTCGCCGCTAATCTAGCTAATTGCAAAGCGGCATTTAAAACAAAAGAGTTAGCCAATTTAAGTGCGTGAACTCTGTCCATAACCTCCTCATATGAAGATTCTCTACTGAGCGACTTTTCTAGTTCCTCGAACCAGAAACACGCAGCCGTAGTGACAGGAACAATGCATGAAATTGGTTGTAGAAGGTAACCTTGCTGTACAAAAATCTTTTTAAGCAAACCCTCTAATTTTTTATCCATAGGATCTTTGAAAGCACAACTATCTTCGATAGGAATAGTAGTGCGTTTGTTTAGAGTAGAAACCGCCCCCTCGACCTTGGGGACTGTCTGCCATAAGTCCTTTCTGGGGTCGACTATAGGAAATAATTTCTTAAATATAGGGGGGGGAACAAAAGGTATGCCGGGCTTTTCCCACTCTTTATTTACTATGTCCTCCACCCGCTTGGGTATAGGAAAAGCGTCGGGGGGCACCGGAACCTCTAGGAACTTGTCCATCTTACATAATTTCTCTGGAATGACCAAGTTGTCGCAATCATCCAGAGTAGATAACACCTCTTTAAGCAGTGCGCGGAGATGTTCAGGTTCAGCTTGATGAGAAATTTTTCCTGAATCTGAGATTTCTCCATCAGACAAAACCTCCCTCATGGCTCCTTCAGATTGGTGTGAGGGTATGTCAGAACATTTTTATCATCAGCGCCCTCTTGCTCCTCAGTGTTTAAAACAGAGCAATCGCGCTTTCTCTGATAAGTAGGCATTTTGGATAAAAGATTTGCTATGGAGTTATCCATTACAGCCGTTAATTGTTGCATGGTAATAAGTATTGGCGCACTAGATGTACTAGGGGCCTCCTGTGTGGGCAAAACTGGTGTAGACACAGTAGGGGATGATGTAGTATCATGTTTACTCCCCTTATTTGAGGAATCATCTTGGGCAATATCATTATCTGTGGCATTACTGTCCTTACTTTGTTTGGACGCTATGGCACAATTATCACATAAATTTAAATGGGGAGACACATTGGCTTTCATACATATAGAACATAGCTTATCTGAAGGTACAGACATGTTAAACAGGCTTAAACTTGTCAACAAAGCACAAAAAATGTTTTAAAATAAAACCGTTACTGTCTCTTTAAATTTCAAACAGAAAACACTTTATTACTGAATATGTGAAAAAGTATGAAGGAATTGTTCAAAAATTACCAAAATTTCACCACAGTGTCTTAAAGCATTAAAAGTATTGCACACCAAATTTCAGAGCTTTAACCCTTAAAATAACGGAACCGGAGCCGTTTTTAAATTTGACCCCTAAACAGTCCCAGCTATATGCTTTGCTGAGACCCAACCAAGCCCAGAGGGGAATACGATACCAAATGACGCCTTCTAGAAGCTTTTTTAGTGATTATTAGATCCTCACACATGCATCTGCATGCCTTGCTCTCCAAAAACAACTGTGCAGTAATGGCGCGAAAATGAGGCTCAGTCTATAACTAGAAAGGCCCCCAGACAAAAAAAGGTGTCCAACACAGTGCCTGCCGTTTTTTAAACGTTCCCCAAGATTATAATGCCAATTGTTAGCTAGAATCTGCATAATATGCCCCAATAAAGCAATCGTTTTAGCCCATAAAAATGTCTACCAGTTTTTTAGCCCTTTTTTAAGCCCTTTATTCTTTTATGTTTGACTAAGAAAATGGCTTACCGGTCCCCATGAGGGGAAATGACAGCCTTCCAGCATTACATGGTCTTGTTAGAAATATGGCTAGTCATACCTTAAGCAGAAAAGTCTGCTAACTGTTTCCCCCAACTGAAGTTACTTCATCTCAACAGTCCTATGTGGAAACAGCAATCGATTTTAGTTACTGTCTGCTAAAAATCATCTTCCTCTTACAAACAGAAATCTTCATCCTTTTCTGTTTCAGAGTAAATAGTACATACCAGCACTATGGAGATGTTGCCTGTGCAACGGCAAAGAGAATGACAGGGGTGGGCGGAGCCTAGGAGGGACTATATGGCCAGCTTTGCTGGGACTCTTTGCCATTTCCTGTTGGGGAAGAGAATATCCCACAAGTAAGGATGACGCCGTGGACCGGACACACCAATGTTGGAGAAATAACTCTGGTATTGAGAGTCCACATAAAGGCTGCGTTAGGCTCCAAAAAAGGAGCGTAGAGCATATTTAACGCAGCTTCAACTCTCGATACCAGAGTTGCTTACGCAAGCGGCCAGCCTCAAAAACGTGCTCGTGCACGATTCCCCCATAGGAAACAATGGAGCTGTTTGAGCTGAAAAAAAACCTAACACCTGCAAAAAAGCCGCGTTCAGCTCCTAACTCAGCCCCATTGTTTGCTATGCGGAAACACTTCCTACGTCTGCACCTAACACTCTAACATGTACCCCGAGTCTAAACACCCCTAACCTTACACTTATTAACCCCTAATCTGCCGCCCCCGCTATCGCTGACCCCTGCATATTATTATTAACCCCTAATCTGCCGCTCCGTAAACCGCCGCTACTTACATTATCCCTATGTACCCCTAATCTGCTGCCCCTAACATCGCCGACCCCTATATTATATTTATTAACCCCTAATCTGCCCCCCACAACGTCGCCTCCACCTGCCTACACTTATTAACCCCTAATCTGCCGACCGGACCTGAGCGCTACTATAATAAAGTTATTAACCCCTAATCCGCCTCATTAACCCTATAATAAATAGTATTAACCCCTAATCTGCCCTCCCTAACATCGCCGACACCTAACTTCAAACATTAACCCCTAATCTGCCGACTGGAGCTCACCGCTATTCTAATAAATGTATTAACCCCTAAAGCTAAGTCTAACCCTAACACTAACACCCCCCTAAGTTAAATATAATTTAAATCTAACGAAATACATTAACTCTTATTAAATAAATTATTCCTATTTAAAGCTAAATACTTACCTGTAAAATAAATCCTAATATAGCTACAATATAAATTATAATTATATTATAGCTATTTTAGGATTAATATTTATTTTACAGGTAACTTTGTAATTATTTTAACCAGGTACAATAGCTATTAAATAGTTAAGAACTATTTAATAGCTAAAATTGTTAAAATAATTACAAAATTACCTGTAAAATAAATACTAACCTAAGTTACAATTAAACCTAACACTACACTATCAATAAATTAATTAAATAAACTACCTACAATTACCTACAATTAACCTAACACTACACTATCAATAAATTAATTAAATACAATTCCTACAAATAAATACAATTAAATAAACTAGCTAAAGTACAAAAAATAAAAAAGAACTAAGTTACAAAAAATAAATTTTTTTTACAAACATAAGAAAAATATTACAACAATTTTAAACTAATTACACCTACTCTAAGCCCCCTAATAAAATAACAAAGCCCCCCAAAATAAAAAAATGCCCTACCCTATTCTAAATTACTAAAGTTCAAAGCTCTTTTACCTTACCAGCCCTGAACAGGGCCCTTTGCGGGGCATGCCCCAAGAAGTTCAGCTCTTTTGCCTGTAAAAAAAAACATACAATACCCAAGCCCCCCAACATTACAACCCACCACCCACATACCCCTAATCTAACCCAAACCCCCCTTAAATAAACCTAACACTAAGCCCCTGAAGATCTTCCTATCTTGTCTTCACCTCACCGGGTTCACCGATCTGTCCAGAAGAGCTCCTCCGATGTCCTGATCCAAGCCCAAGCGGGGGGCTGAAGAGGTCCATGATCCGGCTGAAGTCTTCATCCAAGCGGGGCAGAAGAGGTCTTCCATCCGATTGAAGTCTTCATCCAAGCGGGATCTTCTATGGTCATCCATCAGGAGCAGAGCGGCAGGATCCTGAAGACCTCCGACGCGGAACATCCATCCTGGCCGACGACTGAACGACCAATGACGGTTCCTTTAAATGACGTCATCCAAGATGGCATCCCTCGAATTCCGATTGGCTGATAGGATTCTATCAGCCAATCGGAATTAAGGTAGGAATATTCTGATTGGCTGATGGAATCAGCCAATCAGAATCAAGTTCAATCTGATTGGCTGATCCAGGATGGATGTTCCGCTTCGGAGGTCTTCAGGATCCTGCCGCTCCGCTCCGGATGGATGACCATAGAAGATCCCGCTTGGATGAAGACTTCAATCGGATGGAAGACCTCTTCTGCCCCGCTTGGATGAAGACTTCAGCCGGATCATGGACCTCTTCAGCCCCCCGCTTGGGCTTGGATCAGGACATCGGAGGAGCTCTTCTGGACAGATCGGTGAACCCGGTGAGGTGAAGACAAGGTAGGAAGATCTTCAGGGGCTTAGTGTTAGGTTTATTTAAGGGGGGTTTGGGTTAGATTAGGGGTATGTGGGTGGTGGGTTGTAATGTTGGGGGGCTTGGGTATTGTATGTTTTTTTTTACAGGCAAAAGAGCTGAACTTCTTGGGGCATGCCCTGCAAAGGGCCCTGTTCAGGGCTGGTAAGGTAAAAGAGCTTTGAACTTTAGTAATTTAGAATAGGGTAGGGCATTTTTTTATTTTGGGGGGCTTTGTTATTTTATTAGGGGGCTTAGAGTAGGTGTAATTAGTTTAAAATTGTTGTAATATTTTTCTTATGTTTGTAAATATTTTTTTATTTTTCGTAACTTAGTTCTTTTTTATTTTTTGTACTTTAGCTAGTTTATTTAATTGTATTTATTTGTAGGAATTGTATTTAATTAATTTATTGATAGTGTAGTGTTAGGTTAATTGTAGGTAATTGTAGGTAGTTTATTTAATTAATTTATTGATAGTGTAGTGTTAGGTTTAATTGTAACTTAGGTTAGGATTTATTTTACAGGTAATTTTGTAATTATTTTAACTATTTTAGCTATTAAATAGTTCTTAACTATTTAATAGCTATTGTACCTGGTTAAAATAAATACAAAGTTACCTGTAAAATAAATATTAATCCTAAAATAGCTATATTATAATTTATATTGTAGCTATATTAGGATTTATTTTACAGGTAAGTATTTAGCTTTAAATAGGAATAATTTATTTAATAAGAGTTAATTTATTTCGTTAGATTTAAATTATATTTAATTTAGGGGGGTGTTAGTGTTAGGGTTAGACTTAGCTTTAGGGGTTAATACATTTATTAGAATAGTGGTGAGCTCCAGTCGGCAGATTAGCGGTTAATGTTTGAAGTTAGGTGTCGGCGATGTTAGGGAGGGCAGATTAGGGGTTAATACTATTTATTATAGGGTTAGTGAGGCGGATTAGGGGTTAATAACTTTATAATAATAGCGGTGCGGTCCGCTCGGCAGATTAGGGGTTAATAAGTGTAGGCAGGTGGAGGCGACGTTGAGGGGGGCAGATTAGGGGTTAATAAATATAATATAGGGGTCGGCGGTGTTAGGGGCAGCAGATTAGGGGTACATAAGTATAACGTAGGTGGTGGCGCTTTGTGGTCGGCAGATTAGGGGTTAATTATTGTAGGTAGCTGGCTGCGACTTTGTGGGGGGCAGGTTAGGGGTTAATAAATATAATATAGGGGTCGGCGGTGTTAGGGGCAGCAGATTAGGGGTACATAAGTATAATGTACGTGGCGGTCGGCAGATTAGGGGTTAAAAAAATTTAATCGAGTGTCGGCGATGTGGGGGGACCTCGGTTTAGGGGTACATAGGTAGTTTATGGGTGTTAGTGTACTTTAGAGTACAGTAGTTAAGAGCTTTATAAACCGGCGTTAGCCCAGAAAGCTCTTAACTACTGACTTTTTTCCTGCGGCTGGAGTTTTGTCGTTAGAGTTCTAACGCTCACTTTAGAAACGACTCTAAATACCGGAGTTAGAAAAATCCCATTGAAAAGATAGGATACGCAATTTACGTAAGGGGATCTGCGGTACGGAAAAGTTGCGGCTGAAAAGTGAGCGTTAGACCCTATTTTGAGTGACTCCAAATACCGGAGGTAGCCTAAAACCAGCGTTAGGAGCCTCTAACGCTGGTTTTCACGGCTAACGCCAAACTCCAAATCTAGGCCACAGAATGGAGAAAAACAAAAACAAAAGCAAATTATGGTGCAGTATGTTAGTACTAGGCAATCAAAAACTAAACGTGAGATTTAAATGTGCTCACCTTGTTTAACCTCAAACATGTGAGGTATGTTGGAAGCATGGAGGGGATGTAATCCCTATCTGTGGTAAAGATGTTTCGAGCTGGTATGCAGAAACTTTTAGCAGGTGGAAATCTTGATATCCCTGGAGTAGAAATATGTTGGTATTTCAGACAAACTTCTCCTCTCTGGAGTTAGGTAGAGACACTTTAATTCTTTTTGCTGGATTTCTTTCCTTGTTGCTGTTTATTTCTTTTCCCCTTCTTTATACTTGAAAGGCCTCTCCTCTCTGGAGTATGGTATAAACTTTATGTATGCAAACCAATTAGTGCTCAGTTTACATACTATGAGATCAATTGTGGATATTAATTGCAGCACTCATGAGATGTGTATAAATGATGCTTGCAAGGACACAAAGTGAAATTTAAAATAAAAACACTTTTATTTCCCCGCAGTTTTTCTTCTTGGGTGTTCGGTATTTTTGTGGAGGACACCTGGCAACCCTACTGATAATGCTTGTATTACAAGTTGAAAGTAAACTGTTTTCACACATGTGCTAACCTGATGCGCACAAAAAGCCAAACTTAGAATATCGCATGCATGTTCACATATTCCCCCATAGAATTTAATGGAGCAAAAAAAGTTTAAAAAAAAAACACCCTATTCACTTGCAAATATTACATGTATGTATGTGTTTATATGTGTATATATGTCTGTAAATACACATAAATACATATGTACACATATATGAATATATATAAATTGTGACAGAAAGCAAGGCCTGGTTATAAATGGAAGATATGTAAGAGCAAGCATTGTACATGGTATTTCTCCTTTAAGTCAAAACCCCAGGGAGAGTGTGCATTTGATTATGCAGTTTATAAACTGTGTTCTGGGTCCCTGGGGTTTGGGATAATTGGAGAGAGGGTGGGCCATTATCCCAGACAGCTATGAAGCTGTCCAGTTCAGGTTGTTTTGAGTAAGCAGCTAATCACAGGTGTGGTTAATTAGAAGCTGTGGGGGTTAAAATAGTAGCCTCACTGCGGCTTAGGAGAGAGTTAACCAGCTAGAGAAGCTGATGTGTGTGTTAAAAGATTTTGTTCCTGTGAACTGTAAAAGGATATTATTTTAACAAAGCACTTGTGAAATGCTGTGAAGTGCTGGGACATGCTTGAAAGTACTGCTGTTTACAAAAAGTACTTAACATTGCTGCAGAGGAAGGATTACCTTGTTTTGAAACTGAACTGCCTGTTTGCTGTTGCTGTGAAAAATAAAGCCTTAACATTACTGCAGAGGAAGGATTACCTTGTTTTGAAACTGAACTGCCTGTTTGCTGTTGCTGTGAAAAATAAAGCCTTAACATTACTGCAGAGGAAGGATTACCTTGTTTTGAAACTGAACTGCCTGTTTGCTGTTGCTGTGAAAACAATACAGTGGACTGTCCTGTGCTGCATTTGTGCCCTAGAAGACTGTGGCTAAAAGTGTTCCTGTTACACTTGGTGGAGAATCCGGGTAACCACGTTGTATGTCTGTGGGCATTATAATCTGCAAGCAACATGGAGGAAGTCATTAAAGCTTTGATTTATTCTAACACTATACAGCAGGAGACTAACAGAAAAGCTGCTGAAAATAGTGCAGCACTGCAACAGTTGGTCTTGGCCCAGTCAGAGAGTGCTATGCTGCTGGCTAAATCACAGAAGGAGAACACTGAATTGTTGATACAACAGATGGCCCCTGTGCAAGCTGAGACATTCAGGAAGAGCAACAAAGTGCTACACAAACTCTGCAAAGAGAGGTTCAAGCCATATCAGAAAAACTGAACTCTGAATATGTTGGTGGCAGCCAAGGTTCCAGAGTAATAAGGGCTAGTCATTATCTTCAAAAGATGACAGCAGCTGATAATGTAGAGGCGTATCTTTTGGCATTTGAATGCACAGCAGAAAGAGAAAAATGGCCGGCAGCTGAGTGGGCGAGTATACTTGCACCATTTATAAGGGGTGAAGCTCAGAAGGCCTACTATGATTTAGAGCAAGCACTAGCCAGTGACTATGAGAAATTGAAAGCAGAAATCCTTGCACGCCTGGGGGTGACTTCGGAATTCCATGCACAAAGATTCCATTTCTGGATGTTTTCATCTTATAATGCTGCAAGATCCCAGATGTTCGACCTTATACACCTTGCCAGGAAGTGGCTGCAACCAGAGGTTAATTTGGCTACCAAAATAGTGGAACTACTGGTGATGGACCGGTTTCAGTGTGGATTACTTGCTTCTCTGCGGAGGTGGGTTAATCAAGGTGATCCTCAAACAGTGGACCAGTTGATTGTGTTGGTCGAAAGATTTATAGCTTCAGGAGAAGTTTTGCAACCGTCTTCAGTGAATTAGCCCCGCAATCCCAAGTCCCAGAGCGCTACAAGAACTGGTAAGACTGTTCAGGGGATAAAGGGGATAAGAGAGCAGCAGGTGTATATGCAAAACACCAGAGACATTTCCCCAGGAATTAAGGAAACATTTAAATATAACCTGTAAGATGTTTTAAATGTAATGAGGTTGGGCATATTGCTAGAGACTGTGAAAAAGAAGAATTGATGGACTGTAATGTTGCACATTCACTATTGTCTAATAGCAACAGCTCTGTTAATAATGATTCCCATTGGTGTACTGTGAAGGTTAATGGTAAAGTACATAGGGCTTTGCTTGCTTCAGGAAGTATGGTGACACTAGTGGCTAAATCTATAGTACCAGATGCAGTATTAGATAATGGGGAAAAAATGGGAATTATCTGTGTTCATGGAGATAAACGGAATATCCTACAGCTGAGGTGGAGATTGAGACTCAGTGTGGTAAATTAAAATATTGTGTGGGTGTAGTAGTCCTGCATTTTTTGTAATGATTTTTTCCCAATGTCTCAATTCTAATGTCTAGTTAATTACCATGTGATGCTCAATCCTTATCAATACTTGCTATAACTCTAAAATTTATAGTTTTCTTATGTCACAGTTTTAACCCCATCCAAATTTTATTGTCTGTTTACTTAACTCATCTCACCCTGACCAGACTCTAACATTCCAATTGGCCTTACCAACTGTCTTTGATTAGCAATTAAGTAAATTTAGTGGACTCAGCTGACTGCCCTACCTGTATATATTTCAGACTAGCTTGGGGATGTGCACTGCACAGGGGTGCACTGCTTACAGGGCTGTGTACTTTTTAACAATAGCATATGTTCACATTTTCAAAGTGAACATTTTATAAGTGAGGCAATAATTTTTAAGAATTATACAAGAATTCAACAAGGATTGGGCAAGGGGCAAGACACAAGGCAAGTACTCTTGTAATACTATGTTTTATGTATCTCATTGTATCCTTTTGCAAGTGCTGCTGTAACACTGTGTCTTATGTGTTTACTTGGTTCCCACTTTCTTAATAATGCTCAATATCTTCATATTCCTTTTTGCTACCTCTTGTCTCTATAACAAACTACGTTACTCACTTACTCCTTCTCCCTCTCCACCTGCACTGTTCATTAGCCCATCTCTCTTATACTCACCTTACTTTTGTACTCATGAACTCTACCTATTCCTAAATACTCTCTCCCCCCCTGTACTTCAGCCAAACTACAGTCTCATTACTGCAAATCTGCTTCTCATCTCATGTCACTCTCCCTCTTGCTCTTATTAGCTGCTGGCGACATCTCCCCTAATCCTGGTCCCTCACAACCTCCTAACCTTTCACATCCTTGTGTGCCTTTCAATAGACTTAATAAAATTAACTCTGGTAACCTTAATCGCATTCCTCTTACATCTAAAAACCCCTCCCCCTTCACTTGTGCACTCTGGAACTCTCGCTCTGTTTACAACAAGCTCACTTCTATCCATGATCTCTTTATCTCCCACTCTCTTAACCTTCTGGCTCTTACAGAAACCTGGCTCTCTGCTTCAGACACAGCATCCACTGCTGCACTGTCACATGGGGGTCTCCATTTCAGCCACACTCCTAGGTCTGGCAATAGACAAGGAGGTGGTGTCGGTATTTTACTTTCCTCTCATTGCCCCTTCCAACAAATACAGCCCTTCTCTTCACTCACATTTTCTTCATTTGAAGCACACATGATTCAGTTATTCTCTCCCCTCTCTACAGGGAGTGCAGAATTATTAAGCAAATGAGTATTTTGACCACATCATCCTCTTTATGCATGTTGTCTTACTCCAAGCTGTATAGGCTTGAAAGCCTACTACCAATTAAGCATATTAGGTGATGTGCATCTCTGTAATGAGAAGGGGTGTGGTCTAATGAAATCAACACCCTATATCAGGTGTGCATAATTATTAGGCAACTTCCTTTCCTTTGGCAAAATGGGTCAAAAGAATGACTTGACAGGCTCAGAAAAGTAAAAAATAGTGAGATATCTTGCAGAGGGATGCAGCACTCTTAAAATTGCAAAGCTTCTGAAGCGTGATCATCGAACAATCAAGCGTTTCATTCAAAATAGTCAACAGGGTCGCAAGAAGCGTGTGGAAAAACCAAGGCGCAAAATAACTGCCCATGAACTGAGAAAAGTCAAGCGTGCAGCTGCCAAGATGCCACTTGCCACCAGTTTGGCCATATTTCAGAGCTGCAACATCACTGGAGTGCTCAAAAGCACAAGGTGTGCAATACTCAGAGACATGGCCAAGGTAAGAAAGGCTGAAAGACGACCACCACTGAACAAGACACACAAGCTGAAACGTCAAGACTGGACCAAGAAATATCTCAAGACTGATTTTTCTAAGGTTTTATGGACTGATGAAATGAGAGTGAGTCTTGATGGGCCAGATGGATGGGCCCGTGGCTGGATTGGTAAAGGGCAGAGAGCTCCAGTCCGACTCAGATGCCAACAAGGTGGAGGTGGAGTACTGGTTTGGGCTGGTATCATCAAAGATGAGCTTGTGGGGCCTTTTCGGGTTGAGGATGGAGTCAAGCTCAACTCCCAGTCCTACTGCCAGTTTCTGGAAGACACCTTCTTCAAGCAGTGGTACAGGAAGAAGTCTGCATCCTTCAAGAAAAACATGATTTTCATGCAGGACAATGCTCCATCACACGCGTCCAAGTACTCCACAGCGTGGCTGGCAAGAAAGGGTATAAAAGAAGAAAATCTAATGACATGGCCTCCTTGTTCACCTGATCTGAACCCCATTGAGAACCTGTGGTCCATCATCAAATGTGAGATTTACAAGGAGGGAAAACAGTACACCTCTCTGAACAGTGTCTGGGAGGCTGTGGTTGCTGCTGCACGCAATGTTGATGGTGAACAGATCAAAACACTGACAGAATCCATGGATGGCAGGCTTTTGAGTGTCCTTGCAAAGAAAGGTGGCTATATTGGTCACTGATTTGTTTTTGTTTTGTTTTTGAATGTCAGAAATGTATATTTGTGAATGTTGAGATGTTATATTGGTTTCACTGGTAAAAATAAATAATTGAAATGGGTATATATTTGTTTTTTGTTAAGTTGCCTAATAATTATGCACAGTAATAGTCACCTGCACACACAGATATCCCCCTAAAATAGCTATAACTAAAAACAAACTAAAAACTACTTCCAAAACTATTCAGCTTTGATATTAATGAGTTTTTTGGGTTCATTGAGAACATGGTTGTTGTTCAATAATAAAATTAATCCTCAAAAATACAACTTGCCTAATAATTCTGCACTCCCTGTATACGTGTTGCAGTCATATACTGCCCCCCTGGCTCCCCAACTCAATTTTTAGATCACTTTGCTGCCTGGCTTCCTTATTTCCTTTCCTCAGACACCCCTGCCCTCATTCTTGGCGACTTTAACATCCCTCTTGACAATCCCAATGCCTCCTCTGCAATACAACTTCTTCAACTGACTTCCTCTTTCAGCCTGTCACAATGGACTGACTCTCCCACTCACAAAGATGGTCATTCCCTTGATCTAATTTTCACCTATCGATGCACTCTTTCAAATTTCAAAAACTCCACTTTTCCTCTTTCTCTGACCATCATCTCCTAACTTGCAACATCACTTCCCTACCTACAACTCCCCCTCCCTCTACCCCTCACACCAAACTTCACAGAAGCACTAAGTCACTAGATCTGCATCAGCTCGCTAGCTCTCTCAAACCTCTCCTCTCATCCATCACCTCCTTTTCCTGCCCTGACCAATCTATCTGCCAGTATAATTCCACCCTTACATCGGTCTTTGACACTCTGGCCCCTCCAACTTTAGCTCAGAAACCACACTCTCATCCTCAGCCCTGGCATACTCCTCTGACACGATACCTACGCAGATGCTCCCGTACTGCTGAGCGACATTGGAGGAAATCTCGGAGTTCAGCTGACTTTCTTCACTACAAGTTCATGCTGAACTCCTACTATTCTGCCCTTAATCTTTATAAGCAACAATACTTTTCTAATCTCATCTCTACTCTTTCCTCTAACCCTAAACGTCTGTTCAACACGTTCAACACTCTTCTCCGCCCACCCCCACCTCCTAACACAACCTCTCTCTCAGCTCAAGATTTTGCAAGCCACTTCAACAACAAAATTAACTCCATCAGAAGTGAAATCAGCTCTCAACATACTTCCAATCTCCCACCCCCTCAAAAGCTCACGATCACCCAAAACCCAAATATCCAAATATGCAGCTCTTTTGCCCCTGTTAATGACGATGAAGTTTCTGCCCTTATACTGTCCTCCCACCTCACTACCTGTCCCCTCGACCCCATCCCCTCACAGCTACTCCCCTCCTTCTCTTCTACCCTCACCCCCATACTCACACACTTTTTTAACCTCAGCACTGGTATATTTCCCTCATCTCTAAAACATGCACTGGTCACACCTATCCTCAAAAAACCTTCCCTTGATCTAACCTCCCCTTCCAATTACCGCCCTATTTCCCTACTCCCTCTTGCCTCAAAGCTCCTCGAAAAGCAAGTTTACGCACGTCTATCCCATTTCCTTACACTAAACTCTCTTCTTGACCCACTGCAATCTGGATTTCGTTCCCATCACTCTACAGAGACAGCAATTGTCAAGGTTACCAATGACCTACTTACAGCAAAATCCAAAGGCCACTTCTCTCTGCTTGTCTACTTGTCGCTCTTCATCTGCTGCACCTCTCTGCCAATCCCTTCACTGGCTTCCTCTTGCCTCTAAGATTAAACATAAAATCCTCACCCTGACATATAAAGCTCTCAACTGCACTGCTCCCCCCTACATCTCAGAACTTGTCTCTAGATACTCTCCCTCCCGTCCCCTTCGATCAGCTCAGGATCTCCTCCTCTCCTCCTCTCTTGTTACTTCCTCACATTCACGTTTACAGGACTTCTCCAGACTGGCCCCCATCTTGTGGAATTCCCTGCCTCGCTCCATAAGACTCTCCCCTAGTTTTAACAGCTTCAAGCACTCCCTAAAAACTCTCCTATTCAGGGATGCATATAACCAACACTAACCTTTCCTAACGCCATTGCTTTCCCCTTGAAACCCTTAGATTGTAAGCCTATGGGCCCAGCTGTTTACAGATCGCTTCATAAGAGCCGATTAAAACAGTGAAAATCTCGGCAGGGCCCTCTACCCACTTGACCCCTACAAAAGCTATCCTGTACACCGACTATGTTTACAGCGCTGCGAAATCTGTTGGCGCTCTACAAATACCTGATAATAATAATAGTACCAAATTTAGCCCATGAGGTGGTGATAGGGAGAGATTTTCCAAAATATCTGGAGTTATGTGAATCTCCAGAAATATGTCAAACTACTGATATTTATGTATTTCTTTTCTCTGAAACTGATTTGGAAGGGGTTTCCATTGAAAATTATAAAAAACAAAATTTATGGTTACCTGATAAATTTCTTTCTTTTGCGATGTACCGAGTCCACGGATTCATCCTAACTTGTGGGATATTGTCCTTCCTGACAGGAAGTAGCAAAGAGAGCACCACAGCAGAGCTGTCTATATAGCACCCCCATTAACTCCACCCCCCAGTCATTCAACCGAAGGCCAAGGAAGAAAAGGAGAAACTATAAGGTGCAGAGGTGACTGAAGTTTACATAAATAAATACTATCTGTCTTGAATTGACAGGGCGGGCCGTGGACTCGGTACATCGCAAAAGAAAGAAATTTATCAGGTAAGCATAAATTTTGTTTTATTTTGCATGATAGTCCATAGATTCATCCTAACTTGTGGGATACAAATAGGACACAGATGAAGGGAGGGACAAGACAGGAACCTAAATGGAAGGCACCACTGCTTGCAAAACCTTTCTCCCAAAAATAGCCTCCGAAGAAGCAAAAGTATCAAATTTATAAAATTTAAAAGGTATGAAGCGACGACCAAGTCGCAGCCTTACACATCTGTTCAACAGAAGCCTCATTTTTAAAAGCTCATGTGGAAGCTACCGCTCTAGAATGAGCTGTAATCCTTTCAGGAGGCTGCTGTCCAGCAGTCTCATAAGCCAAACGGATGATGCTTTTCAGCCAAAAGGAAAGAGAAGTCGTCGTAGCCTTTTGACGCCTACGCTTTCCAGAATAGACAACAAACAAGATGTTTGACGAAAATCTTTGGTTGCCTGCAAATAAAATTTCAAAGCACGAACCACGTCCAAGTTGTGCAACAGACGTTCCTTCTTACAAGAAGGATTAGGACACAGAGAAGGAACAACAATTTCTTGATTGATATTCCTGTTAGTAACAACCTTAGGTAGGAACCCAGGCTTGGCACGCAAAACCACCTTATCAGCATGGAACACAAGATAAGGAGCGTCACATTGTAATGCAGATAGTTCAGAAACTCTTCGAGCTGAAGAGATAGCAATTAGGAACAAAACTTTCCAAGATAAAAGCTTAATATCTATGGAATGCATGGGTTCAAACGGAACCCCCTGAAGAACTCTAAGAACTAAATTTAGACTCCATGGCGGAGCAATAGGTTTAAACACAGGCTTAATTCTAACTAAAGCCTGACAAAAAGCCAGAACGTCTGGAACATCTGCCAGACGCTTGTGCAACAAAATAGACAGAGCAGATATCTGTCCCTTTAGGGAACTAGCTGATAATCCTTTCTCCAATCCCTCTTGGAGAAAAGACAAAATCCTAGGAATCCTGATTTTATTCCAGGAGAAGCCTTTGGATTCGCACCAAAAAAGATATTTACACCATATCTTATGATAAATTTTCCTGGTAACAGGCTTTCAAGCCTGAATCAGGGTATTTATGACTAACTCAGAGAAACCCCGCTTTGATAGAATCAAGCGTTCAATCTCCAAGCAGTCAGTTGCAGAGAAATTAGATTTGGATGCTTGAATGGACCTTGAATCAGAAGGTCCTGTCTCAATGGCAGAGACCATTGTGGAAGGGATGACATGTCCACCAGGTCTGCATACCAAGTCCTGCGTGGCCACGCAGGCGCTATCAAAATCACTGATGCTCTCTTCAGTTTGATTCTGGCAATCAGACGTGGAAGGAGAGGGAAAGGTGGAAACACATAAGCCAGGTTGAACGAACAGGGTACTGCTAGAGCATCTATCAGTACAGCCTGAGGATCCCTTGACCTGGAGCCGTAAAGAGGAAGTTTGGCATTCTGACAAGACGCCATCAGATCCAACTCTGGTGTGCCCCATAACCGAACCAGCTGAGCAAACACCTCCGGATGGAGTTCTCACTCCCCCGGATGAAAAGTCTGACGACTTAGAAAATCTGCCTCCCAGTTCTCTACACCTGGGATATAGATCGCTGACAGATGGCAAGAGTGAGCCTCTGCCCATTGGATTATCCTTGAGATCTCTATCATCGCTAAGGAACTCTTTGTTCCGCCCTGATGATTGATATAAGCCACAGTCATGATGTTGTCCAACTGAAACCTGATGAATCTGGCCGAAGCCAGCTGAGGCCATGCCTGGAGAGCATTGAATATCGTTCTTAATTCCAGAATATTTATCGGAAGGAGAGCCTCCTCCAGAGTCTACAAACCCTAAGCTTTCAGGGAATTCCAGACTGCACCCCAGCCCAGAAGACTGGCGTCTGTCATCACTATAACCCATTCTGGCCTGCGGAAACACATTCCCTGGGACAGATGATCCTGTGACAACCACCAAAGAAGAGAGTCCCTGGGTTACAATTTCTACTGCCCAGGAATACTGAACTTCTCTTGTCCCATGCCTGAGCAAAGAGAGAGAGTCTGCCCCCTACTAGATCCGGTCCTGGATCAGGGGCTACCCCTTCATGCTGACTTAGTGACAGCAGCAGGCTTTTTGGCCTGTTTACCCTTGTTCTAAGCCTGATTAGGTCTCCAGGTTGGCTTGGATTGAGCAAAGTTCCCCTTTTGCTTTGCAGCAGGGGAAGAGGTAGAGGGACCACTCTTGAAGTTTCAAAAGGAACGAAAATTATTTTGTTTGGTCCTTGTCTTATTTGACTTATCCTGAGGGAGGGTATGACCCTTCCCTCTAGTAATATCTGAAATTATCTCTTTCAATGCAGGCCCGAATAGGGTCTTACCTTTGAAAGGGATAGACAAAAGCTTAGATTTAGATGACACATCAGCTGACCAGGACTTAAGCCATAACGATCTACGCGATAAAATGGCAAAACCTGAATTTTTAGCCGCTAATTTTGCAAGATGAAAAGCGGCGTCTGTAATAAAAGAATTAGCCAACTTAAGAACCTTGTTCTGTCCAAAATATCATCTAGTGGGGTCTCCATCTGAAGAGCCTCTTCTAGAGCCTCAAACCAAAAGGCAGCTGCAGTGGTTACAGGAACAATGCATGCTATAGGTTGAAGAAGAAAACCTTGATGAACAAAAATTTTCTTTAGGAGAACCTCTAATTTTTTATCCATAGGATTAATGAAAGCACAACTGTCTTCGCTAGGTATAGTTGTATGCTTAGCAAGAGTAGAAATAGCTCCCTCCACCTTAGGAACTGTCTGCCACGAGTCCCGCATGGTGTCAGATATGGGAAACATTTTCTTAAAAACAGGAGGGGGAGCGAACGGAATACCTGGTCTATCCCACTCCTTAGTAACAATATTCACAATCCTCTTAGGGACTGTAAAAACATCAGTGTAAACAGGAACCTCTAAGTATTTGTCCATTTTACACAATTTCTCTGGGACCACTATAGGGTCACAATCATCTAGAGTCGCTAATACCTCCCTGAGCAATAAGCGGAAGTGTTCAAGCTTAAATTTAAAAGCCGTCATATCAGAATCTGTCTGAGGGAGCGTCTTTCCTGAATCAGAAATTTCTCCCTCAGATAACAAATCCCTTACCCCTACTTCAGAACATTGTGAGGGTATATCGGATACGGCTACTAAAGCGTCAGGCGGCTCAGCATTTGTTCTTAACCCAGAGCTGTCACGCTTTCCTTGTAAACCAGGCAGTTTGGATAAAACCTCTGTGAGGGTTGTATTCATAACTGTGGCCATGTCTTGTAAAGTAAATGAATTTGACGCACTAGAGGTACTAGGCGTCACTTGTGCGGGCGTTACTGGTTGTGACACTTGGGGAGAGCTAGATGTTAAACCCTCATTTCCTTCTGTCTGAGAATCATCTATTGCAATATTTTTAAGTGCTAAAATATGCTCTTTATAATTTATAGACATAGTGCAAGTGGGACACATTCTAAGAGGGGGTTCCACAATGGCTTCTAAACACATTGAACAAGGATTTTCCTTGGTGTCAGACATGTTAAACAGGCTAGTAATGTAACAAGCAAGCTTGGAAAACACTTTAATCAAAGCAAATAACACTTAGAAAAAATGGTACTGTGCCTTTAAGAGAAAAAAAGCTGCACAAACTCTGCAAAACAGTGTAAAAAAGCAGTAAACTCAACAAAAATGTTTACAGTAGCATCATAAAGCCTTAGTAACTTTGCACAGCTATGCAAATAAACAATTAACCCCTTAATGTAAAAACTGGATTGACAAAACGTCAAAAACCAGTAAAATAAAGTTCAGCACCCCCTTTAGGAACGATTTGTGGGGAAAAAAAACTTCTTTACAGCCCTCAAACACAGTAGGAACCTCTGGAGAAGCAGCTGGATGTCTCTGAAGAAAAGAAACTGCGCAACTGAGGCGCAAAAATAGGCCCCTCCCACCTCACTCAATGTTTTGGGGCCTAAAAGAAACACAAGAGAGTGTTTCTTAAACTAGCCATGTGGGTTAATAACCCTTAAACAAGCCACAATGACCCTTTAAAGTCCCTCAAAAAATGTTATATTTGCATTTTTTATAAATAAACAAAACGTTTATTCCTATTAGTGTCACCAGTAACTAATGAGCCCTTCATGCAAGCTGGGATTCCTACCAAGTGTCTGAATACAGCTTACCCTTCCCTCATGGGGATATTGCCAGCCTTTTCTAGAATTAACACAGTCTGTCTAGAAAAAAAATAGACTGAACATACCTCAATGCAGTTTAGCCTGCAAACCGTTCCCCCAACTGAAGTTTTCCTGTACTCTTCAGCCCTTGTGAGAACAGCAGTGGATCTTAGTTACAAAGTGCTAAGTTCATCATCCTCCTTGCAAAAATCTTCATCCTTTTTCTGCCAGAGAGTAAATAGTACACACCGGTACCATTTAAAATAACAAACTTTTGCTTGAGAAAATAAAAACTAACATTTTTGTCACCACACTCACTTTACCCTTCCTAGTACTTAGAGTAGGCAAAGAGAATGAGTGGGGGGTGGAGCTAAGGGAGGAGCTATATAGACAGCTCTGCTGTGGGTGCTCTCTTTGCCACCTCCTGTAGGGAAGGAGAATATCCCACAAGTATGGATTAATCCGTGGACTCGAAACATCTTACAAGAGAAATATTTTATAAGTAATATAAGGACAGTGATATCAGGTTGTGAACACTGCCCCTTCTGGAGGGCACACAGAGGAGTCTGGGATGGGCTTTCAAAAGTGGCCATACAATTATGACAACATTAGCTAAACATATACAGTATATTGCACTATATTTTATATTCAGGTAAGGCTAACCAAGAAACTATAATGGACCTTACAGGAAATATTATCCGAATTAGGGCCAGATTACAAGTGGAGCGCTATTTAACGCTAAACGCTTGAACGTTAACTGTGCTAGAAGTAAGCTTTTTGCACTCGTCAAGTTGCGCTCATATTACAAGATGAAAGCAAAACGTTTTTGCTCTTGCGCTAACCCAACGAACGTAAAAAGCCAAACTTAGAATATTGCACGTGTGATAACCTATTCTGCCATAGAAGTAAATGAAGCAAAAAAAAGTGGAAAAAACATAATACACAACTCCTGCACAAACCCAATTGCATATTCTAAAGTGCGCTAACCCAACAAGAAAATATTAATATTTCACATTACAGTGTTCTTCACATAGAAGAATATGTTCTATTTATTCATAAATAAATATTTATATTTATATCTGATGTTTGGTTTTTTTGGTACAATATATATAAAAGGGGTGAACACAGTATGGCCTGGGAGGAGCAGCTCCTGAACACAGCTGTACATATTTGTAGTCCACTCCTTATTGGTACAAAAGTAGTGTCCTGATCCAAAGTTGAAATACGTTGTGGTAAGTGGTTTAAAGGGACACAAAATCCAAACTTTCTTTCATTATTTAGGCTCAGGAGAAGCAATGCACTTCTAGGAGCTAGCTGCTGATTGATGGCTTCACATATATGCCTTGTTTCACCTGATGAGTTCAGCTAGTTCCCAGTAGTGCATTGCTGCTTTTTCAACAAAATATACTAAATGAATGAAGCAATTTTGATAATAGAAATACATTGGAAAGTTGTTTAAAATTGTATTCTGTATCTGAATCATGAAATACATTATTGGCCTTCATGTCCCTTTAACCTCTTTGCAGAAGTAATAAAAAAGTAATAAACTGTTAGCAAGAGACACTTATTTTTAGAATTAGAATATGCAGATTCATATACATATATAATTCAATGATTTTTAACCACACATGAATCAGTTAATAATTAACCCAGTGGCGTATTTATGTTTTGTGCAGCCCTAGGCATTCAAAATTCTGCTGTCCCCACCACCCCTGACCCACCCAGGTTTTAGGCCTTTTTTGGCCCTAATATTTTTTGGTTTGGGTGTAACGTGACTTCTTTTTATGGGAACAAAGCAAATTTAATAATAGAAGTAAATTGGAAACTTTTTTAAAGTGATATGCTCTGTCTGAATCAGAAAATATTTTTGGGGGGCTTGATATCCCTTTAAGCTGCATATGCAGCATTTGAGGCTCTGTGGAGCAGGCTAAAATGTGCAAGTCTGCAGCCACAAATTTAAAGGGACATAGTAACATAGTAGATGAGGTTGATAAAAAACCGAAGTCCATCAAGTTCAACCTTATACAAATCTAAACTATATACAAAAAGCTCCAGTTAATCTTAAATAATCCCACTAAATAATCCCACTACTAGCAATCATATCCATGAATTTTGTTTATAGACAGAAATGTGTCCAAATAATTTTTAAATGTATCTAGGGTATTGGCATTCACTACCTCCTTTGGTAATGAGTTCCACACTTTTATTACTCTTACAGTGAAAAAACGTTTCTGTTGCAGGAGATTAAATCTCCTTTCCTCCAACCTTAAATTGTGACCTCTGGTCACAAACGAATTTCTTGGAATAAACAGAGCTTCTGCCATCTCTGTATATGGGCCTTGAATATATTTATATAAAGTAATCATGTCAGAGACCCAGTTTGGCTAGCCTCTCCTCATAGGTTAAATCCTCCAATCCCCTTATTAGCTTTGTGGCCCTTCTCTGAACTTTTTCTAGTTCTGCAATATCCTTTTTTGCGATTGGTCCCCAGAACTGCACTCCATACTCAAGGTGAGGTCTTACCAGGGCTTTATATAGTGACAGAATTATGCTTTCCTCCCTTGAGTCAATGCCTCTTAATACATGCTAGTATCTTATTAGCCTTTGACGCTGCTGCCCTGCATTGTGCACCCATCTTTAGCTTGTTATCTATTACTACCCCCAAATCCCTTTCCTCCTGTGTTTGGGTAAGTCTTGTCCCATTTAAATAATACGTTGCCTGCTTATTTTTACTTCCAAAATGTAGAACCTTGCATTTTCCCGTATTAAATCTTATTTTCCATTTACCTGCCCATACTTCTAATTTTTGCAGATCCCTTTGTAACGAAAGTTCATCCTGCTGTGACCTAATGACCTTACTTAACTTAGTATCATCTGCAAAAATAGAGATGTTGCTATTTAATCCTAGCTCCAAGTCATTTATAAAAATATTAAAAAGAATAGGGCCCAGCACTGATCCCTGGGGTACTCCACTGATTACCTTTGTCCAATCTGAGTATGATCCATTTACTACTACTCATTGCTCCCTATCTTTAATCCAGTTATTTATCCACAAACTAACATTTTCAGCTATTCCCAGTCCCTTAATTTTGTGCATTAATCTCTCATGTGGCACTGTATCAAACGCCTTTGCAAAATCTAAGTATATCACATCAACTGATTCCCCTAAATCTATATTTTTACTTACTCCCTCATAGAATCTAATTAGATTAGTTTGACATGATCTATTTCTCATGAAACCATGTTGATTAGAACTCATAATCTTGTTTACACGAATATGCTCATCAATATAATCCTTTATAATCCCCTCAAATATCTTCCCCACTATTGATGTCAGACTAACTGGTCTATAGCTTCCTGGATCATCCCTACTTCCCTTTTTGAAGAGTGGTACCACATCAGCTTTATGACAATCCTTGGGTACCATGCCTGAGGATAATGAGTCTTGAAAAATTAAGAGTAGATATTTGTCTATAACAGTGCTAAGTTCCCTTAACACCCTTGGGTGTATTCCATCTGGGCCTGGAGTTTTATTTACCTTAATATTATCCAATTTGTTCCTGATATCCTCTATGCATAACCCAATTAATGGTATGGGCTGGCATGTTCTATTTTGTTCCAAAGTATCATCCAATGGTTCCTCTCTTGTGTATACTGAAGAAAAAAACTGGTTTAGTATCTCAGCCTTCTCCCTGTCACTGTTAATCATGCAACCCTCCCCGCATTTTAATGTACCTATATTGTCTTTTTTAGATTTTTTGCTATTTATGTACTTAAAGAACCATTTAGGGTTAGATTTAGAATCCTTTGCAATTAATTTTTCATTTTCAATTTTAGCTAATTTGATTGCATTTTTGCATGCTTTGTTACATTCCTTATAAATATGGAATTTTGAGTCTGTACTATTTTCTTTGAATAATGTAAATGCCCTGCGTTTTTTACACATTTATATTCAGCCACATTGGCTTGGATTTTTTATTTTTATTTTTATAACCATATGGTATTTGTTGATATGTATATTTATTTAACCAAGTTTTAAATGTTATCCATTTATCCTCTGTATTTTTATTAGATAATACTTTGTCCCAATTTATGTTATTTAATGATATCCTTAAATCGTTGAATTTTGCTTTCTTGAAATTAAAAGTCTTGGTTAAACCTTTAAGACACTTCTTATGAAAAGAAATTTCAAATGTGACCATGTTATGATCACGGTTACCTAAATGTTCTTTGACTTCTATGTTTGATATTAAATCTGTATTATTTGATAGCACTAAATCCAATATAGAGTTACTCCTAGTTGGCTCCTCTATTAATTGTGACAAGAAGTTATCCCTGAGAACATTTATAAATCTATCCCCCTTAGCTGAATTACTAGTTTCATTGGCCCAGTTTATATCAGGGTAGTTAAAATCTCCCATAATTACAGCACTGTAATTAGCACCCTTACCTATTTGTATTAGTAGTTGAGTTTCATCCAGGTTACTAATGTTGGGGGCTTGTAGCATGTTCCTAGTAATATTTTTTTAGGATTTTTCCCCCCACTCTTTATTTCCACTCACAGGGTCTCTACATTGTTGCCTGTATCAGAAATATCTTCCCTTATTGTAGGTTTAAGGTTAGGTTTAATATACATGCAGATTCCTCCACCCCTTTTATTATTTCTGTCCCTCCTAAATAAAGTATACCCCTCTAAGTTAACTGCCCAGTTATGTGAATCATCCCACCAAGTTTCAGTTATACTGATAACATCATAGTCCTCTTCTGCAACTAAGAGCGACAGCTCCCCCATTTTACCTGTCATGCTTCTTGCATTTGTTGTCATACATTTCCTTGAGATATCAAAGGACTGACAGATTCACAGACTGATCTCTCTATATTGTGTTCTAACAGACCCTCCCCCCCCCCCTTTGCCTAGTTTAAAAGATTCTCTAAACTTGCTACTATCCTTTCCCCAACACACCTGCACCCATGTCATTCAGATGCAATCCATCCTTACTGTACAAATTGTACCCAAGTGAAAAGTCAGCCCAGTGCTCTAAGAAGTCAAACCCCTCATTTTTACACCATGTTTTTAACCATGAATTAACAGACCTTAGCTCCTTCTGCCTTACTGAATTAGCACATTGCACTGGTAATATCTCAGAAAATATTACTTTGGAGGTCCTTGCTTTATGCTTGCTACCTAACTCCCTGAAGTCATTTTTTAGGACTCTCCATCTCCTGCTGATTCCTTCATTAGTACCAATATGCACCATGACTGCAGGATCAGACCCATATCCCTCTAACAATCTATCAATACGCTCCACAATATGCCTAACACGAGCCCCTGGAAGACAGCAAACTTTTCTATTTAAAGGGTCTGGATGACAAATTACCCCTATCAACCGTCCTAATAATAGAGTCTCCTACCACCAACATCTGTCTCAGGCCCTGACTTGTATGCCCCTCTACCATGTCTGAAGAACTGCCCACCATAGTATGCTGCTCTTCCACAACTAAAGGACTGTTCAATATACTAGGTAACATAGCCCTCTCTGACACTGCCACCCCTGAACTGATATCCCCAACATCTTCACTTAATCTGGCAAATCTGTTGGGGTGTACCAGCTCAGAACTGGCCTGTCTCTTCCGCTTACCTTTACCTCGCCCTCTAACTGTGACCCAGCTACATCCTGGAGTCTCCTCATCTGAATCCTCCCCATTCCCACTGCTAGAACCAATAACAATTAGCTCAGTCCTATCCATTTCCCTTTCAAGTGTCTGAATTTCATGCAGTGTTGCAATTCGTTCCTCCAGAACTCCAATATGAGTTTCTAAAGAGACAATATGCTCACATTTACCACAAACATATAACCCCTGAAGTGGCTGCTCCAGTGATGCAAACATTTGGCATGCTGCACACTGAATAAGATTCTCACACATTCTTGCTAAAATATTTAACTTAAAAGTATACAATAATTATATTTCCCTTACTCCAAACCCTTGTTTGCCTAACTACCTTGGTTAGATAACTATTATACTAAAACAGACAATCTTACTTTAACAGAGAATCAATGCAGCAACCCTGAAAGAGCAAGCTCCAAGAGTAAATGTGCTAAATTTATAGCCTAGCTAGGCCCAAACAGCTGAATAAAATCACACCCCTAATTACCCACACAGGAAACAAGAAAAAATAAATAAATAAAAAAAATGGATAGATACAAACCAACAGACAGTTATTTTTTTTAATAAACAGTAGACACATTGAGATTTTATTTATATATATATATATATATATATATATATATATATATATATATATATATATATAAAATTAAACTACTTTGCAACATGTTTTTATTATTTATTTTGCCCCATTTTCATGTAATTTAGCTCTGAAAATTGAGCAATTTCTAATACTCAGAAATTGAAATGCACTCTGCTGACTAGATATACTAGATATCTGTCCCTAATTGGCTTGAACTGATAACAAATGTAAATAAATGCATTTTATACTAAATTTATAATCCTTGTTGTCTACTGACTAGGGATGTGCATTCTGCTGTTTCATTAGCTGCTGAATGCAGAAGGCAGCCGCTTGAGGCATTCAGCTCTTTTTGGAGTCAGATTTCTTCTTGTGAAAGTGCAACAAACTAAGATCTGGAATTGCAACAGAGATGCACTCATGTCCAAAATGAGTTGCTTAAAGGACCACTCAATGCAGGCTGATTGACACCCCCTGCTGAGATAACATGCTACTTCGCAAAGAATCAAGGTGGATCTATGAACTGGGGACCCTCAGCCCCAGGGGTCTTAATACCCACACAGGATGGCAATGTTATCTATGAACTTTGAGGTCCAGGCTATATGAACTTTGATGTCCATCTTATTGAGAGCCCATGATCCATTAGCCCTTAGTCTCCATTTTGTTCTATTTCTTTTTCAACTTGATTTTCATATTTATTATTTTTGTTTTTCTATATCTCAGTACCCACTGGGTGGCTGATCTTGTCTTATTCAGTACTGGCCTTTTTTCTGCTTCTACTTCTTTCTCTTTCTCCTTTCTTCTTTCTTCGTCCTTTTCATTTTTTTTTTATTTCTTTTTTGGTTTTTTAGTATATTTGAGTGGGTGCAGATATGTATGTACTTTTGTGTGGATGTGCATGTGCGTATTTATGTTGTTCAATCTATTTCTTGCATTCTATTTTATTCTATTTTATTTTATTTTAGTTTTATTTTTATTATCTTTTTTATATTTATATCTATATTTTATATTTATTTCATTTTTATTTTTATCTTTTGTTATATTTATGTTTAGTTTTATTATTTATTTTTTTATTTTCATTTTTACTTTATTTAGTTTTATTTTTTTACGTATTTTATTTTATTTTTGTTTCTTTTATTTTCTTTTTTCTTATTTTTTTATATTTTTTTATATTTTTATTTTTATTTTTATTTTTAATTTTATTTTTATTTCTTTTTATTTTATTTATCTTGAGTTCTCCTGATTTCATACAGTTCTCGACCCAGAGTACAGATGACCGATCTAAGAGCACAATATAACTGTAGACAATGCTGATTTCTCAGTCCTATATTGCCCTTATGTAATATACATAGGTGGTTCTCTCATCATCATGTTGTTATTTTCTTGTCCATTATATGGACGAATTAATTTTAACTTTATTGTATTTTTTGTATTTTATGTCTCACTTTGTTGACACCCCGTGTTGCTCTTTAGTTTGGGTGGTCTGCCTCACACTAAAACCTATAATCAGCGCCATACTTATTGATAGATAGTTGCCAAGCTTGCGGTGCCCTCACAAGGCGCCGACAGTGATACACATCTCACTTTTTTGCTATTTTCTATTATGGATATAGAATAGCTAATATGTTGTTTTATACATATATGTTTACCTTTTTTTGGTTTAACATGATTTAATTGATTTTATTATTATACACTTTTACATTTTTTGTTTGTAGTTTATTTTTTTAGGGAGTTATGAGTCTGTATGTAGGGACCTTAAAAATAAAAAATAAAAATAGATATGGATCACATTTTTTTGCTATTAGGACAAAAAACAAACACTTACTAGTAATGTTACATTAATATAGTCATGTTCGTCACTGTCGGTTAATGTGTGTGATTTAAGATAGATATCGCTTGTCATTTGCAGATGAGTGATAAGGGTATGATCCTATTAGGTGAGCACATTTTTAAGTTGACATATAGATACAGGCAGTATCTATCGATGTTTTGTCACGCCCACGGGGGTGTGGACGTACCGCTGATAGGTTAGTTTTCGTCATCTTTTTTGATAACCATGTTTGTCACTGTCGGTTAATGTGAGTGATTTAAGAGAGATATCACTTGTCATCTACAGATGAGTGATAAGGGTATGATCCTATTAGGTGAGCACATTTTTAAGCTGACATATAGATACAGGCAGTATCTACCGATGTTTTGTCACGCCCACGGGGGTGTGGACACACCGCTGATAGGTTAGTTTTCGTCATTTTTTTGACAGCACTAGGTTCGCTGTGGTATTCCTTAGGTGTCTAAGGGGGTAACACTAACATTAACTCTGTATGAAATCAGCTATATTACTTGATCTCATGCTGTGTAACTAAGGGCGGTCCCAGTGCTGTATTTGTCTATGACTGACAAACAGCGATCGGTTTTTCCCTTGTTGCTATATATAAACAGGCATCGCCAGTGACAGGTGGGCGTAACTGGAAAGCATATAGCTATGACGCATCGGACACTGAGTGTCATATGGCCGA
Source organism: Bombina bombina (assembly GCF_027579735.1). Taxonomy (NCBI): domain Eukaryota; kingdom Metazoa; phylum Chordata; class Amphibia; order Anura; family Bombinatoridae; genus Bombina; species Bombina bombina. The sequence continues at coordinate 54,267,020 of NC_069510.1, read as the reverse complement.
TGATTGGTGCTATTATGATTCCCATAAGTTAGATGATTGCCCATTGGTGGAATTACGATCTCTATGGCTGGGACTACAACGATTGGTTAGATTGCGATCCCCTTATTTCTGTTCCCTTTTCTCACTTTGTTTACAATTTTAAAGCTATTTAGCTGCCTTGTGTATATGGTTGGACTGAGATTATTCCCCCCATTCTATTAGCAACACGGGGTCTTATGTTTTAATTCACTAGTTACACTTGTTTTGTATTATTGCATTATTGATTACTATTGGTCACTGGGTAAGATAGGTTATGTAATCTTGACCATGATTGGTCACACTCGTGGGGAGGGTAATTTTGGAGCCTATTTAAGGCCTGTTTTTTCACATTGTTAACTTGTCAGAGGAAGGGACTGTTACTGTCCCGAAACGTCACTCGTTTGAATTAAAGTCTTTTGTCACAGTTGGAACCGTTCAGTGAGTGCTTCTTTACTACATTTTATCTACTATCTCACAGCACCCTGACAAGCTGCAGAAGTTGGTGAGAGTGCACTTACACCATCGCTTGAAATATATATATATATATATATATATATATATATATATATATATAAAATGAAACTACTTTGCAACATGTTTTTATTATTTATTTTGCCCCATTTTCATGTAATTTAGCTCTGAAAATTGAGCAATTTCTAATACTCAGAAATTGAAATGCACTCTGCTGACTAGATATACTAGATATCTGTCCCTAATTGGCTTGAACTGATAACAAATGTAAATAAATGCATTTTATACTAAATTTATAATCCTTGTTGTCTACTGACTAGGGATGTGCATTCTGCTGTTTCATTAGCTGCTGAATGCAGAAGGCAGCCGCTTGAGGCATTCAGCTCTTTTTGGAGTCAGATTTCTTCTTGTGAAAGTGCAACAAACTAAGATCTGGAATTGCAACAGAGATGCACTCATGTCCAAAATGAGTTGCTTAAAGGACCACTCAATGCAGGCTGATTGACACCCCCTGCTAGCGGACGATTGGCCACGAATCTGCAGGGGGCGGCATTGCACCAGCAGTTCACAAGAACTGCTGGTACAATGATAAATGCCGACAGCCTATGCTGTCGGCATTTATCGATGTGCAGCGGACATGAGACGCTACATTGTATCATGTCCGCTCGCACTATGATAATATACCCCCTACTCTCAATTTCAAATAAGCAGTAGATTTTTTTTGTGACAAATTTATTTTTTCTCCCATTTTCCAGGCCCCTTGTATCATGTCACAGACATCAGCCAATCACAGACTAGTATACGTATACCCTGTGAGATTGTGCACATGCTCAGTAGAAGCTTGTTCCCCAGGAAGTGTGAATATAAAAATTGTGCAAAATTTGACAATGGAAGTAAACTGGAAAATGTTGTAAAACTGCATGATCTGTCTGAATCATAAACATTTATATTTTGAGGTATATTTATTAATGTGCGAGCGGACATGATACGATGTAGCGTATCATGTCCGCTGCATATCGATAAATGCTGACAGCATACGCCGTCGGAATTTATCATTGCACCAGCAGTTCTTGTGAATTGCTGGTGCAATGCCGCCCCCTGCAGATTCGCAGCCAATCGGTAGGGGGTGTCAATCAATCCAATCGTATAGGATCGGGTTGATTTCTGTCTACGGCCTCAGAGCAGGTGGACAAGTTATGGAGCAGCGGTCTTTAGACTGCTGCTTCTTAACTTTTGTTTCCTGGCGAGCCATACAGAGCTTGATAAATTGGCCCCTTTGACTTGAGTGTTCCTTTAAAACGGATGTAAAGTGCAGCAATCAAACTTGTTGCACACTCTTCTCCTAGAAAGTAAGTTTGTTCTCAAAAACAGAAATATGCTGTATGATACTCAAATGCACCTACCACATCTCTGCTAACGTCCTCTTCAAATAAGCATCAGGAACTGAAGATTTAATCCAGCAGGTTTTTGAAGGCTAGGCAGAGGTTGTTTTTCTAATCCGTTAGATGGGTTACTTCCTAAAAAGAAATATACATGCATTAAATGTTGAAGTATGAGTGAGTAGATAAACTGAATGTATGTCTGTTCTATAATATAAATCATAACTTAAAGGGACATTAAATACTACGGGCCAAATTACAAGCAGAGCGCAAATGTTTGTGTGCAAGCGATAAGGGGTTTATCGCAGGGGTTTGCAGTTGTCGGGTTTTAGCGCAGTCACTATTTACGCTAGAATGATCACCATGCGGGATATTTATCAAAGGTCTGGAGGACCTGATCCAACAGTGCGGATCAGGTCCGCCAGACCTCGCTTAATGCGGAGAGCAATACGCTCTCCGCATTCAGCATTGCACCAGCAGCTCTTGTTAGCTGCAGGTGCAATGCCCCCCCTGCAGATTCACGGCCAATCAGCCTATCGGGTTGATTTTCGGCGATGTGTGTTTAGAGCGGGCAGACAAGTTATGGAGCAGCGGTCTTTAGACCGCTGCTTCATAACTGCTGTTTCTGGCAAGCCTGCAGGCTCGGCAGAAACACAGGCCCTCAAGCTCCGTCCGGAGCTTGATAAATGGGTCCCCATGACTAAAGAGCTCTGGTTAAAGGGACATAATACTCATATGCTAAATCACTTGAAACTGATGCAGTATAACTGTAAAAAGCTGACAGGAAAATGTCACCTGAGCATCTCTATGTAAAAAGGAAGATATTTTACCTCACAATCTCCTCAGCTCAGCAGAGTAAGTTCTGTGTAAAAAGTTATACTCAGCTGCTTCCAGTTGCAGGTAAAAATAAAAAAAAATAAAAAAAATGAACAGCAGCCAATCAGCATCAGCAGTGCTGAGGTCATGAACTCTTACTGTGATCTCATGAGATTTGACTTAACTCTCATGAGATTTCATAGTAAGCTTCCTTTACCTGATTGGTGAAATAATATGAGAGTGCACGATGCTCATCCCTTCAGATGTCCCAGGACAGACACACTAAAATGCTGCTTCAAAAATCCTTTACAATGGGAGGTGGCTACTGAGGAACTTTTGATGTAAAATATCTTTCTTTTTTACATAGAGATGTTCAGGAGATATTTTCTAGACAGCTTTTTACAGCTATGCTGCATCAGTTGCAAGTGTTTAAACATTTGGGTATTATGGCCCTTTAAATATTTTGCAAAACTAATAAAAGTGTCACAAAACACATCAAAAATACATTACAAAGTATAGTTACACTCATAGGGGGGTAGTTATCAAGCCGTCTACTTTACCTGCCTTCGCCGGTTCAATACGCCTACCTAAGCTCGCCTACCATCGCCGCCGCGGACCTGCAAAATTTCGCCTAAGTTATCAAAAAAGCTGTCAAAAAGCCGCGCACCAAGTACGGGGCAATGAGCAGCGGATTGTGAGAGTTATCACTCATCCGATCTCGCTGCTCTTCGGCTTTTTGACAGCTTTATTGATACACCTGTCACTAAGCACCCACACTAACTACACTGTTCTACCCCCTATACCGGCGCCCCCGCAACTAAATAAAGTTATTAACCCCTAAACCACCGCTCCTAGACCCCACCGCAACTCTTATAAATGTATTAACCCCTAAACCGCCGCCGCCACCTACATTATACCTAGTAACCCCTATTCTGCCCCCCCCTATACCGCCACCCTCTATAATAAAGTTATTAACCCCTATCCTGCGTATCCCGGACCCCGCCACAACTAAATAGTTTAACCCCTAAACCGCCGCTCCCGGAACCCGCCGCAACCTATATTAAACTTATTAACCCCTAATCTGCCCCCCTACACTGTCGCCACCTATAATAAATTTATTAACCCCTATCCTGCCCCCCCTACACCGCCGCCACTGTAATAAAATTATTAACCCCTAAACCTAAGTCTAACCCTAACCCTAACACCCCCCAACTTAAATATTAATTAAATAAATCTAAATAATATTTATCTTATTAACTAAGTTAATCCTATTTAAAACTAAATACTTATCTTTAAAATAAACCCTAATATAGCTACAATATAAATAATAATTATATTGTAGCTATTTTAGGATTTATTTTTATTTTACAGGCAACTTTCAATTTATTTTAACTAGGTACAATAGCTATTAAATAGTTATTAACTATTTAAAAGCTACCTAGTTAAAATAAAGAGAAATTAACCTGTAAAATAAAAACTAACCTAAGTTACAATTACACCTAACACTACACTATACTTTAATAAATTATTCCTATTTAAAACTAAATACTTACCTGTAAAATAAACCCTAAGATAGCTACAATATAATTAATAATTACATTGTAGCTATTTTAGGATTTATATTTATTTTACAGGTAACTTTGTATTTATTTTAGCTAGTTAGAATAGTTATTAAATAGCTATTAACTATTTAATAACTACCTAGCTAAAAGAAATACAAAATTACCTGTAAAATAAATCCTAACCTAAGTTACAATTAAACCTAACAGTCATGATACAATCATGTGGAGTAGTTGATGCCTGGATTGGCTGCTCAGCAGAGGTGGTATTGTCTCAGCCTGGAAGTGAACTGCTGTTCTGTGTGTGTTGAATTTGTATTCAGAGAAGCTGTGGGCTGAGCCCCCTCCTTAGCCTAGTGATGTGTGTAAAGGAATGCAGAACGCTCCTCCCCTTGGAGACTAATAGTGGGGCTAAGACTTGTTTTTATTGGCCAGCCTCGTTGTAAATTATAACCCGGGCGTTGTCTTTGACAAGACAAAGAGAATCAGATTCAAGTATGCAAGAGACAGACTTTTTAGGCAGAACTGCCTTGGTACCAAGAGACTAACATCAGATGGCAGCTCTCCACATACCTAAAGGAATTTGATAATAAGTAAGGTATTTTGTAATTCTTTTCAGGTCCAATTTTGTTTTTAAAGAACTGTAGCTTTGCATTTGTATGTTTATTTTGAGTGTCTTTATCATTTTTGCACTGTGTAACCTGTGTTGATATTTTTTTTTATTAAACACATAGAAAATCTAATTCTGTATTTGGACTCTAATATCTGAATTCACACTCCTGTTGAGACAAGGTTAAAGGCACGTTACCAAGGTGTTAAATAGTGTGAATTTTTAGGGGTTCCCCAGAACTCCCCTTTAATTTAAAAGTTTTGGTGGTGCCAGCAGAGAAATTGTTAGAGTAGTGTGGGTCGGATTTGGTTAATGTGGTGTCTCTTTTAAAGGTCCTGTTGCAGAGTTGCAAGGATTAGGGAACCAGAGCTGTGTGCCATTAACCCCTTCATACCCACACCCCTCTATTGTGATGCTGAGAAGGCGTGATTCGTCACACTAACACTACACTATCATTAAATTAATTAAATAAATTACCTACAAATAACTATAATTAAATACAATTAAATAAACTAACTAAAGTACAAAAAAAAAAGCTAAGTTACAAAAAATAAAAAAAATAAGTTAAACATTTAAAAAATATTACAACAATTTTAAGCTACGTATACCTAATCTAAGCCCCCTAATAAAAAATAACAAAGCCCCCCAAAATAAAAAAAATGCCCTACCCTATTCTGAATTAAAAAGTTACCAGCTCTTTTACCTTACCAGCCCTTAAAAGGGCCCTTTGCGGGGCATGCCCCAAAGAATTCTACTCTTTTGCCTGTAAAAGAAAAATACAACCCCCCCAACATTAAAACCCACCACCCACATACCCCTAATCTAACCCAAACCCCCTTAAATAAACCTAACACTACCCCCCAGAAGATCATCCCACCTTGAGTCGTCTTCAGCCAGCCAACCACCGATGGAATCGAAGAGGAGATCCGGAGCAGCAGAAGTCATCATCTTTTACAGGCAAAAGAGCAGAATTCTTTGGGGCATGCCCCGCAAAAGGCCCTTTAAAGGGCTGGTAAGGTAAAAGAGCTGGTAACTTTTTAATTTAGAATAGGGTAGGGCATTTTTTTATTTTGGGGGGCTTTGTTATTTTATTAGGGGGCTTAGATTAGGTGTAAGCAGCTTAAAATTGTTGTAATATTTTTTAAATGTTTGTAAACTTATTTTTTTATTTTTTGTAACTTAGCTTTTTTTATTTTTTGTACTTTAGTTAGTTTATTTAATTGTATTTAATTGTAGTTATTTGTAGGTAATTTATTTAATTAATTTAATGATAGTGTAGTGTTAGGTTTAATTGTAACTTAGGTTAGGATTTATTTTACAGGTAATTTTGTATTTCTTTTAGCTAGATAGTTATTAAATAGTTAATAACTATTTAATAACTATTCTAACTAGCTGAAATAAATACAAAGTTACCTGTAAAATAAATATAAATCCTAAAATAGCTACAATGTAATTATTAATTACATTGTAGCTATCTTAGGGTTTATTTTATAGGTAAGTATTTAGTTTTAAATAGGAATAATTTATTAAAGTATACTGTAGTGTTAGGTGTAATTGTAACTTAGGTTAGTTTTTATTTTACAGGTTAATTTCTCTTTATTTTAACTAGGTAGCTATTAAATAGTTAATAACTATTTAAGAACTATTCTAACTAGCTAAAATAAATACAAAGTTACCTGTAAAATAAATATAAATCCTAAAATAGCTACAATGTCATTATTAATTATATTGTAGCTATCTTAGGGTTTATTTTATAGGTAAGTATTTAGTTTTAAATAGGAATAATTTATTAAAGTTTAGTGTAGTGTTAGGTGTAATTGTAACTTAGGTTAGTTTTTATTTTACAGGTAGCTGTTAAATAGTTAATAACTATTTAATAACTATTGTACCTAGTTAAATAAATTGAAAGTTGCCTGTAAAATAAAAATAAATCCTAAGATAGCTACAATATAATTATTATTTATATTGTAGCTATATTAGGGTTTATTTTAAAGGTAAGTATTTAGTTTTAAATAGGATTAACTTACCGCTAGATTTAGAGTTCTGCGGCCAAAGGGGTGCGTTAGCGGCGTGGTGAAGACAAGGTAGGGAGATCTTCAGGGGCTTAGTTTTAGGTTTATTTAAGGGGGGTTTGGGTTAGATTAGGGGTATGTGGGTGGTGGGTTGTAATGTTGGGGGGGTATTGTATGTTTTTTTTCCAGGCAAAAGAGCTGAATTCTTTGGGGCATGCACCACAAAAGGCCCTTTTAAGGGCTGGTAAGGTAAAAGAGCTTTTCTATTTTTATTTTAGAATAGGGTAGGGCATTTTTTATTTTGGGGGGCTTTGAGTAGGTGTAATTAGCTTAAAATTGTTGTAATATTTTTATGTTTGTAAATATTTTTTTATTTTTTGTAACAGTTCTTTTTTTATTTTTTGTAACTTAGTTCTTTTTTTATTTTTTGTACTTTAGTTAGTGTATTTATTTGTATTTAATTTATTTATTGATAGTGTAGTGTTAGGTTTAATTGTAGATAATTGTAGTTAATTTATTTAATTAATTTATTGATAGTGTAGTGTTAGGTTTAATTGTAACTTAGGTTAGGATTTATTTTACAGGTAATTTTGTAATTATTTTAACTAGGTAGCTATTAAATAGTTAATAACTATTTAATAGCTATTGTACCTTGTTAAAATAAATACAAAGTTGCCTGTAAAATATAAATCCTAAAATAGCTACAATATAATTATAATTTATATTATAGCTATTTAGGGTTTATTTTACAGGTAAGTATTTAGCTTTAAAAAGGACTAATTTATTTAATAAGAGTTAATTTATTTTGTTAGATAATAATTATATTTATCTTAGGGGCATGTTAGTGTTAGGGTTAGGCTTCAGGGGTTAATAAATTTATTATAGTAGCGGCGAGGTCCGGTCGGCAGATTAGGGGTTAATACTTGAAGTTAGGTGTCGGTAATGTTAGGGAGGGCAGATATAGGGGGTTAATACTATTTATTATAGGGTTAGTGAGGTGGGAGTGAGGCGGATTAGGGGTTAATAACTTTATTATAGTAGCGGTGAGGTCCGGTCTGCAGATTAGGGGTTAATAAATATTATGTAGGTGTCGGCGATGTTAGGGGCAGCAGATTAGGGGAACATAGGGATAACGTAGGTTGCGGTGGTGTGCGGTCGGCAGATTAGGGGTTAAAAAAAATTATTAGAGTGGCGGCGATGTGGGGGGGGCCTCGGTTTAGGGGTACATAGGTAGTTTATGGGTGTTAGTGTACTTTAGAGCACAGTAGTTAAGAGCTTTATGAACCGGCATTAGCCCAGAAAGCTCTTAACTCCTGGCTTTTCTCTGCGACTGGAGTCTTGTCATTAGAGTTCTAACGCTCACTTCAGCCAAGACTATAAAATACTGGCGTTAGAAAGATCCCATTGAAAAGATAGGATACGCAAATGGCGTAGGGGGATCTGCGGTATGGAAAAGTCGAGGCTGGAAAGTGAGCGTTAGACCCTTTCCTGACTGACTCTAAATACCAGCGGTAGCCCAAAACCAGCGTTAGGAGCCCCTAACGCTGGTTTTGACGGCTAACGCCAAACTCTAAATCTAGGCGTTAGTTAATTAGAGAAATATTATTTAGATTTATTTAATTAATATTTAAGTTAGGGGGGTGTTAGGGTTAGACTTCGGTTTAGGGGTTAATAATTTTATTACAGTGGCAGCGGTGTAGGGGGGGGCAGGATAGGGGTTAATAAATTTATTATAGGTGACAACGGTGTAGGGGGGCAGATTAGGGGTTAATAAGTTTAATATAGGTTGCGGTGGGGTCCGGGAGTGGCGGTTTAGGGGTTAAACTATTTATTTAGTTGCGGCGAGGTCCAGGATCCGCAGGATAGGGGTTAATAACTTTATTATAGGTAGCGACAGTATAGGGGGGGTGGAAGGATAGGCGTTAATAGGTATAATGTAGGTGGCGGTGGGCTCCGGGAGCGGCGGTTTAGGGGTTAACATATTTATTATAGTGGCGGTGGGCTCCAGGAGCAGCGGTTTAGGGGGTAATACATTTATTTAGTTGCGGCAGTGTAGGGGGGACAGATTAGGGGTGTTTAGACTCGGGGTACATGTTAGGGTGTTAGGTGTAGACAGCTCCCATAGAAATCAATGGGATGTCTGGCAGCAGCGAACATGAACTTTCGCTATGGTCAGACTCCCATTGATTCCTATGGGATCCGCTGCCTCCAGGGCGGCGGTTTGAAAACCAGGTACGCTGGGCTGGAAAAGTGCCGAGCGTACCTGCTAGTTTTTTGATAACTAGCAAAAGTAGTCAGATTGTGCCGCACTTGTGTGCGGAACATCTGGAGTGACGTAAGAAACGATCTGTGTCGGACTGAGTCCGGCGGATCAAAGCTTACTACGTCACTAAATTCTACTTTTGCCGGTATCTAGGGCTTGATAACTCGCCACAAATACGCTGCGGAATTCCAGCGTATTTGAGGTTCACGGCTTGATAACTAGGGGCCATAATAACACTGTATAATAACAATTATTTTAAAACAATATTGCACACGAAAGACAGACATTTATACACATATAATTAAATATTTAGACACATAAGACATATATATATATATATATATATATATATATATACTCCTTTCAACAGCTTACAACCATCAATGCCAACTGCCTGGGTGCAAAAATAACTGCCAATATTCACTCAAACAAATGCACTCACTTCAAACAAATGCACTCACAGGACTTCTTAACAGGAATAAGAGTGATAAAGTTTTAATGAAACGTTTTTGGGTATAAGCTACCCTTCATCAGTATAACATACAGTGAGAAATAGCACACAATATATAAGCCAACAAACCAATACATAATTATTGCAAACACACTCCAACCTGTGTACAAGATGAAAAAAGCGCCAAAGTAATGAGCTGGAACGCACTCCTGCGTTCCACTAACTCGTGTAACCGGAAGGACAGTGACATCATTTCCGGTATCGCCGTAACTATCCGGCTTCAGTAACAAAAAAAACGGACACATCAAATCTCTTCTAAAATGTGAGTCAAACATAATACAGTGCAAATACCTAAATTACATTCGGCTAGATTTAGAGTTTGGCGTTAGCCGTCAAAACCAGCGTTAGAGACTCCTAACGCTGGTTTTGGGCTACCGCTGGTATTTAGAGTCGTGTAGGTAAGGGTCTAACGCTCACTTTCCAGCCGCGACTTTTCCATACCGCAGATCCCCCTACGCCATTTGCGTATCCTATCTTTTCAATGGGATCTTTCTAACGCCGGTATTTAGAGTCTTGGCTGAAGTGAGCGTTAGAAATCTAACGACAAAACTCCAGCCGCAGAGAAAAGCCAGGAGTTAAGAGCTTTCTGGGCTAACGCCGGTTCATAAAGCTCTTAACTACTGTGCTCTAAAGTACACTAACACCCATAAACTACCTATGTACCCCTAAACTGAGGCCCCCCCCCACATCGCCGCCACTCTATTAATTTTTTTTAACCCCTAATCTGCCGACCGCACACCGCCGCCACCTACGTTATACTTATGTACCCTTAATATGCTGCCTTCTAACACCGCCGACCCCTATATTATATTTATTAACCCCTAATCTGCCGCCCCCAACGTCGCTGCTACCTTACCTACAATTATTAACCCCTAATCTGCCGACCGGACCTCACCGCTACTCTATTAAATTTATTAACCCCTAAAGCTAAGTCTAACACTAACACCCCCCTAAGTTAAATATAATTTTTATCTAACGAAATAAATTAACTCTTATTAAATAAAGTAATCCTAATTAAAGCTAAATACTTACCTGTAAAATAAACCCTAATATAGCTACAATATAAATTATAATTATATTGTAGCTATTTTAAGATTAATATTTATTTTAAAGGTAACTTTGTATTTATTTTAACCAGGTACAATAGCTATTAAATAGTTAATAACTATTTAATAGCTACCTAGTTAAAATAATTACAAAATTACCTTTAAAATAAATCCTAACCTAAGTTACAATTAAACCTAACACTACACTATCAATAAATTAATTAAAATACCTACAATTATCTACAATTAAACCTAACACTACACTATCAATACATTAATTACATAAAATACCTACAAATAAATAAACTAACTAAAGTACAAAAAATAAAAAAAGAACTAAGTTACAAAAAATAATAAAATAATTTACAAACATTAGAAAAATATTACAACAATTTTAAGCTAATCACACCTACTCTAAGCCCCCTAATAAAATAACAAAGCCCCCCAAAATAAAAAAATGCCCTACCCTATTCTAAAATACAAATAGAAAAGCTCTTTTACCTTACCAGCCCTTAAAAGGGCCTTTTGCGGGGCATGCCCCAAAGAATTCAGCTCTTTTGCCTGAAAAAAACAACATACAATACCCCCCCCCAACATTACAACCCACCACCCACATACCCCTAATCTAACCCAAACCCCCCCATGAAGTCTTGATCCAAGCGGGGGCTGAAGACATCCATCATCCGGCTGAAGAGGTCCATCATCGGGCTGAAGTCTTCTATCAAGCGGCATCTTCAATCTTCTTTCTTCCGGAGCCATCTTCTTCCAGCCGACGCGCCGACGCGGATCCATCCTCTTCTACCGACGCCAATCAGATTGAACTTGAATCTGATTGGCTGATTCCATCAGCCAATCAGAATTTTCCTACCTTAATTCCGATTGGCTGATAGAATCCTATCAGCCAATCGGAATTCGAGGGACGCCATCTTGGATGACGTCCCTTAAAGGAACCGTCATTCGTCGGGAAGTCGTCGGCCAGGATGGATGTTCCGCGTCGGTGGGATGAAGATGGAGCCGGAAGAAAGAAGATTGAAGATGCTGCTTGATAGAAGACTTCAGCCGGATCATGGACCTATTCAGCTCCCGCTTGGATCAAGACTTCAGCCGGATCATGGACCTCTTCAGGCCCCGCTTGGGCCAAGACTTCAGCCGGATCATGGACATCTTCAGCCCCTGCTTGGGCAAAGACTTCAGCTGGATCATGAACATCTTCAGCCCCCGCTTGGGCTTGGATGAAGACTTCGGAGCCTGGACGGATCGGTGATACCTGGCGTGGTGAAGACAAGGTAGGGAGATCTTCAGGGGCTTAGTGTTAGGTTTATTTAAGGGGGGTTTGGGTTAGATTAGGGGTATGTGGGTGGTGGGTTGTAATGTTGGGGGGTATTGTATGTTTTTTTTACAGGCAAAAGAGCAGAATTCTTTGGGGCATGCCCCGCAAAAGGCCCTTTTAAGGGCTGGTAAGGTAAAAGAGCTTTTCAATTTTAATTTTAGAATAGGGTAGGGCATTTTTTATTTTGGGGTGCTTTGTTATTTTATTAGGGGGCTTAGAGTAGGTGTAATTAGCTTAAAATTGTTGTAATATTTTTATAATATTTGTAAATTATTTTTTTATTTTTTGTAACTTAGTTCTTTTTTTATTTTTTGTACTTTAGTTAGTTTATTTAATTGTATTTATTTGTAGGGATTTGTATGTAATTTATTTATTGATAGTGTAGTGTTAGGTTTAATTGCAACTTAGGTTAGGATTTATTTTACAGGTAATTTTGTAATTATTTTAACTAGGTAGCTATTAAATAGTTATGAACTATTTAATAGCTATTGTACCTGGTTAAAATAAATACAAAGTTGCCTGTAAAATAAATATTAATCCTAAAATAGCTACAATATAATTATTATTTATATTGTAGCTATATTAGGGTTTATTTTACAGGTAAGTATTTAGCTTTAAATAGGATTAATTTATTTAATAAGAGTTCATTTATTTCGTTAGATTTAAATTATATTTAATTTAGGGGGGTGTTAGGGTTAGAGTTAGCTTTAGGGGTTAATACATTTATTAGAGTAGCGGCGAGGTCCGGTCGGCAGATTAGGGGTTGATAATTGAAGTTAGGTGTCGGCGATGTTAGGGAGGGCAGATTAGGGGTTAATACTATTTATTATAGGGTTTTTGAGGCGGGAGGGAGGCGGATTAGGGGTTAATACATTTATTATAGTAGCAGTGAGGTCCGGTCGGCAGATTAGGGGTTAATTATTGTAGGTAGCTGGCGGCTACGTTGTGGGGGGCAGATTAGGGGTTAATAAATATAATATTGGGGTCGGCGGTGTTAGGGGCAGCAGATTAGGGGTACATAGGTATAATGTAGGTTGCGGCGGTGTACGGAGTGGCAGATTAGGGGTTAAAAAAATATGCAGGTGTCAGCGATAGCGGGGGTGGCAGATTAGGGGTTAATAAGTGTAAGGTTAGGGGTGTTTAGACTCGGGGTGCATGTTAGGGTGTTAGGTGCAGACTTAGGAAGGGTTTCCCCATAGGAAACAATGGGGCTGCGTTAGGAGCTGAACGCTGCTTTTTTGCAGGTGTTAGGTTTTTTTCAGCTCAAACTGCCCCATTGTTTCCTATGGGGGAATCGTGCACGAGCACGTTTTTTAAGCTGGCCGCGTCCGTAAGCACCGCTGGTATTGAGAGTTGCAGTGGCAGTAAATTATGCTCTACGCTCCATTTTTGGAGCCTAACGCAGCCATTCTGTGAACTCTAAATACCAGCGGTATTTAAAAGGTGCGGGGAAAAAACCCCAGCGTTAGCTATGCGGGTCGTTACCGACAAAACTCTAAATCTAGCCGACAGACAGCTAGTTTGGTGTTCCTAACACAAGTCATGTTAGTAGCCTATATGCCCAATATGTTAATGCACATACGTTGCCATGCCAACGGACCTACACATCCGGGTTAGTAAGTCTATGGCCAAACGCTACCAACACCTATAATCAAAAAATAAAAAAATTAAAAAATTCATAATACTCGTGTATTAAAAAAAATCTATATACACACCTATATACTATCTTCATTGCACATGTGTCTTAACCTAATTCCTAAACACAAAAGTCTGAGGCGTAACCATAGTAACCAGGCCACAAAGAGACACTTTTATACTAATGGCTTGATGAGGCAGGGCTTTCAAAATAACTATAGCTTAAAGAACATTAGTATATGCCCCAGATCTTACAGTTAGCTGCCACCTGATCACTGTAAATCCCCCTCAACTCCTCATATGAATCTAATTAAAAATAATAATCATCATACAATTAGTGCCATTTAAGCAAAAATTGCACAAACTAAAATGTAATTAAAATATAGCACTTATGGACTTCATTATCAAAAAATGTTGCATTGAACCACACAGTGTATGTATAGGAACCCCTCCATAATGTGAATGGTTTAAACATTCTAAGGGGGAAAGAAAGATTAAAGAGGATTTCCAGATATTATACTTTCACTTTTCACAAGGATAATGGCCACTATTAAATAAGTGGTAATAGTCTGCTGCATTGGACTTAACAATCAAAACTGATCCACTACAGTGTCCCAAGACTCATATATGACTATGTACCCATCCCACCACGTACAAGCTAAGATCTCAAAAATACATAGCTACACACCCATCACATATGATATATACATAAACATACACAAGTCCATGTTTTTCTAGGCACTAATAGCTTACATTAGATACATGTCTAGGTGGATGGTTGAGTGACCCCCAAGTAGCGTAGACTTATCCACACCCCCGGGGCATCCACTGTCCCAGGGGCTGCGGTCCACCGGAATGGGGACAGTCGAGACCCCCACACTGTGAAAACTCCAGACTGAACCCCCAGTGCGTCTCAACACCATGGGCTTGCACCCCCAGTACATATTGCACCCACATGATCTAGATCAAAAGCTTAAAGTCTGGTGTCGAATTCAGACCACCTGGATGTATTGTGCCAAGTCTATATATCCATTGGGCTTTACATAGTAACATAGTAACATAACATAGTAACATAGTAGATAAGGTTGAAAAAAGACTGAAGTCCATCGAGTTCAACCTATACAAATCTAAAATACTTACAAAAAGCTCCAGTTAAGCTTAAATAACCCCATTAAAATGTGACCCATTTAATACTAGCAATCATATCCATGAATTTTGTTTATATACAGAAATTTATCCAGACTATTTTTAAATGTATCTATGGTATTGGCATTCACTACCTCCTTTGGTAATGAGTTCCACAATTTTATTGCTCTTACAGTGAAAAAACGTTTCCGTTGCAGGAGATTAAATCTCCTTTCCTCCAACCTTAAATTATGACCTCTTGTCAGAACCAATTTTCTTGGAATAAAAAGAGCTTCTGCCATCTCTGTATATGGGCCTTGAATATATTTATATAAAGTAATCATGTCACCTCTCAAGCGCCTTTTTTCTAAAGAGAACAGACCCAGTTTGGCTAGCCTCTCCTCATAGGTTAATTTCTCCAATCCCCTTATTAGCTTTGTGGCCCTTCTCTGAACTTTTTCTAGTTCTGCAATATCTTTTTTAGCAATCGGTCCCCAGAACTGCACTCCAAACTCAAGGTGAGGTCTTACCAGGGCTTTATATAATGACAGAATTATGCTTTCCTCCCTTGAATCAATGCCTCTTTTAATACATGCTAGTATCTTATTAGCCTTTGAAGCCGCTGCCCTGCATTGTGCACTCATCTTTAGCTTGTTATCTATTACTACTCCCAAATCCCTTTCCTCCTGTGTTTTGCTAAGTCTTGTCCCATTTAAAAAATACATAGCCTGCTTATTTTTACTTCCAAAATGTAGAACCTTACATTTTTCCGTATTAAATCTCATTTTCCATTCACTTGCCCATAGTTCTAATTTTAGCAAATCCCTTTGCAAAGAGAGTTCATCCTGCTCTGACCTAATGACCTTACTTAACTTAGTATCATCTGCAAAAATAGAGATGTCGCTATTTAATCCTTGCTCCAAGTCATTTATAAAAATATTAAAAAGAACAGGGCCCAGTACTGATCCCTGGGGGACGCCACTGATTACCTTTGTCCAATCTGAGTATGATCCATTTACTGCTACTCGTTGCTCCCTATCTTTTATCCAGTTATTTATCCATGAGCTAACATTTTCAGCTATTCCCAGTCCCTTAATTTTGTGCATTAATCTCTCATGTGGCACTGTATCAAATGCCTTTGCAAAATCTAAGTATATCACATCAACTGATTCCCCTTTATCTATATTTTTACTTACTTCCTCGTAGAATCTAATTAGATTAGTTTGACATGATCTATTTCTCCTAAAGCCATGCTGATTAGAACTCATAATCTTGTTTACACGAATATGCTCATCAATATAATCCCTTATAATCCCTTCAAATATCTTCCCCACTATTGATGTCAGACTAACTGGTCTATAGCTTCCTGGATCATCCCTGCTTCCCTTTTTGAAGAGTGGCACCACATCAGCTTTACGCCAATCCTGGGGTACCATGCCTGAGGATAATGAGTCTTGAAAAATTAAGAGTAAAGGTTTGTCTTTAACAGTGCTAAGTTCACTTAACACCCTTGGGTGTATTCCATCTGGGCCTGGAGTTTTATTTACCTTAATATTTTTTAGTTTTTTCCTGATATCCTCTAAACAAAACCCAGTTAGTGGTATGGACTGGCATGTTCTATTCTGTTCCAAAGTATCATTCAATGGTTCCTCTCTTGTGTATACTGAAGAAAAAAAACTGGTTTAGTAGTAGTAGTAATTTGTTTCTATCTCCCCCTCTGTCTGGCACTGGTACATGGTCGATTAAGATGTATCTGATGGAAGATACCACATGGCGCATCGTAGCACAGTGCCTCGCCACCGGCTGGTCTGAATCTCCTTTTTCTAGAGCCACATGGATGGCTCTCCTGTGATTGGCCATGCGCTCTCTAAGTGTCCCACTTGTTTTCCCAACATAAGCACTTGAGCTTGGACATAGTAATAAATACACCACATGCGTGGTAGTGCATGTCAGTGAGTGGCGGATGTTATACTTCTTATTAGAATGAGGATGGTGGAAGGTCTTGGTATTGATGAGTCTGTTACATGTAGTGCAGCCCAGGCAGCGGTATGAGCCCTTGATATTTATCCGGTTATACTTCTGGTAGCTGGATTTAGGATCAGTATTGACCAATAGGTCCTTTAAGTTGGTACCCCTCCGATACCCAATCATGGGTGTCAGGTTCTGAGCAAACTGCAACTTGTGATCTGATGCAACAATCCGCCAATTATCTTTCCTGCATTGGCAGTAATGGATGTGAATGTGGTGGCCATAATCAGTTTTCCCCCAGTAGATTTTCGTGGCTTTTCCTCGATCAATTCATCTTGTGACAGCATGGATACCTCTTGTATGGTGTCTCGAATCTGTTGTGGTTTGTTCTAGGTTTGTTTGCATTGTTACTCTTCTGTATACTGTTTCTCAAACTTATACCATCTGTTTATCCATTCAATGATGGATACTGCTGCAGGTGCACAGACAGTGGTGGCCAACCAAGATGATACTCAGCCTCAGGATCCTGATTGCCAAACTACAATGGAACAGATTGGGACTGTATCCTACACTCAGGATGATGCTAACAGAATCCTCTTTGCCCCCATCTCCAGGACAGTTGGTGAGACTCCTATCAGTTTATATCATGCATTATTGAAGCTTAAAAAGAGAGAGACAGATTTGTCATTACATGGTAGTTATTTGTCTGAGTATCACAGAATTAATCATATACCTAGGGGTTTCAGAGTACACAACATCCCCACTATAGGACGTGACAATCCTGAGTTTAGAAAAAAGTGGTGTCATATCCTCAATAAATGTTCACTAGACTTAATTTTATTGGTGATTGAGGAGGTTACAGCATTTTGGCTAAAGTCAGGATTGAAATACAGGTGTTTGAAACCACACATAGTGAGACTCTAAGAGGTGACCAACAAGAGAACTGGTTGAATAAAATCACCCAGCAGATCGAAAAATATCACAGTGATCTTACTATCTTTAAGAATAGGAAATTGGAGGCTGTGAACTTGGATTATTCTCAGGGGAGGGTATACAAGTCGCTAACCACTCCACCAGGAACACAACCACAGAGGAGGCATAGAAATAGAAGGGTTAGATTTGAGACGGTTGATACAAGTGGGGCTGATTCCTCTGATACTGATAGAAGTATGACCTCACTTACATACCCCTCTCCCCCCTACACGTACTAGCCAGGAGCAATATGGGGTGCAGCAAACATTTAAATCTCACTCCACACCCAGTCATTTTTTAGGGGTTACCACAAGATCCAGTGGGGAGGCCCAATAGACCCCACATACGGAGGGCGGGGTATTCGGCACAGACCCCACTGCAGGGGCAGACAGAGGACATTATTGTAAACTTGAGCTCACGTAAATTAACAACAATAGAAAGTAAGGTACTTAATATTAATGAAGGATTGTCATTTGTACCCAGTACCACAATATCTGAACTTGATCTTAAATTAAATATCTACCGTCTCAATAGAACTATGAAGATTAAGGAATTCTTTCAAAATACTGAGACTAGGAGAGAATTATCTCCAGTGGAATTGAAATGTAAGAAACCAAGTAACTTGGTTTTCAGACAGAGAGACTACACAAACTCTGGAAAAGCAATCTAAGTAAGAGTGAACATGAAGCCATACAGAGTCTCAGGAGTGACCCCTCTATAGTCATTAGGCCGGCCGATAAGGGCGGGGCCATAGTCCTGTTGGACTATTCTGACTATAGAGGTGACATTCTTGATCAATTGGCAGATCTGAACACATATAGATCTCTTCCCAATGACCTTATATATATTTTCAAGAAAGAGGTAGACAAATGTATTCAACTTGGGGTGGAACAAGGATTTATGTCTGAACAAATTCAGAATTTCTGCACCACGGCACACCCTAGAATACCAATTCTATATACTATCCCGAAGATACATAAAACTCTACATAAACCCCCTGGACGACCAATAGTGTCGGCGGTTAGTTCATTATTGCAACCTATTGTGCAATATATAGATTTTCTCCTTCAACCTGTGGTCAGGAGTATCCGTTCTTTTATATTGTATACTAATTACCTTATCAGGCGCCTTAAGACTGTTGACATCCAAGAAGGGGACATTTTGGTCACCTTGGATGTCAACAGCCTGTATACTATCATCCCACATTCAGTTGGCATGGCGGCAGTTAGGGAACACCTCACACATAATGAGATATATAATGGACCTCCGATTGCTACTCGACCTGTGCCTCTGTAAGAATTATTTTCGCTTTGAAGAGAATTTTTATCTTCAGATAGCGGGTACCGCTATGGGTTCTTGTATGGCCCCGGCGTACGCGAACATCTTCATGGCACATTTCGAGAAACATTATCTCTGGGGTAAATGTGACAAGTCTATTACCTTCTATAGAAGGTACATAGACAATGTGTTCCTCCTACGGCGTGGGGGGCCACAAGAGCTTGAACAATGGTTCCATATATTCAACAGCACTGATATAACAGTCAGATTTAAATTGATTTACAGCAAACAGGAGATACACTTTTTGGATCTCAACATTTCCATTGAGGGTAAAAAATTGGGCACGACATTGTATAACAAACCCACAGATAGAAACTCATTGTTGAGAGCTGAGAGTTGTCTTCCGCCGGCCCTTTTGAAGGGAATTGTTAAGTCACAGTTGATAAGAACGATATGGAACAACTATAATAGGGAAACTGGAGTTTCCCAGCTGTCCAGAGTTGGGGGCAAGTTCTTACGGAGGGGCTATAAACCACAGCAGATTCGAGACACCATACAAGAGGTATCCACTCTGTCACAAGATGAATTAATTGAGGAAAAGCCACGAAAATCTACTGGGGGAAAACTGATTATGGCCACCACATTCACACCCATTACTGTCAATGCAGGAAAGATACTCATTGGCCGATTGTTGCATCAGATCACAAGTTGCAGTTTGCTCAGAACCTGACACCCATAATTGGGTATCGGAGGGGTACCAACTTAAAGGACCTATTGGTCAATACTGATCCTAAATCCAGCTACCAGAAGTATAACCGGATAAATATCAAGGGCTCATACCGCTGCCTGGGCTGCACTACATGTAATGGACTCATCAATACCAAGACCTTCCACCATCCTCATTCTAATAAGAAGTATAACATCCGCCACTCACTGACATGCACTACCACGCATGTGGTGTATTTATTACTATGTTCATGCTCAAGTGCTTATGTTGGGAAAACAAGCGGGACACTTAGAGAGCACATGGCCAATCACAGGAGAGCCATCCGTGTGGCTCTAGAAAAAGAAGATTCAGACCAGCCGGTGGCGAGGCACTGCGCTAGGATGCGCCATGGGGTATCTTCCATCAGATACATCTTAATCGACCATGTACCAGTGCCAGACAGAGGCGGAGATAGAAACAAATTACTACTACTACGCGAAGCCCAATGGATATATAGACTTGGCACAATACATCCAGGTGGTCTGAATTCGACACCAGACTTTAAGCTTTTGATCTAGATCATGTAGGTGCGATACGTACTGGGGGTGCTTAGCCCGTGGTGTTGAGACGCACTGGGGGTTCAGTCTGGAGTTTTCACAGTGTGGGGGTCTGGACCATCCCCATTCCGGTGGACCACAGCCCCTGGGACAGTGGATGCCCCGGGGGGGGTGGATAAGTCCACGCTACTTGGGGGGGTCACTCAACCATCCACCTAGACATGTATCTAATGTAAGCTATTAGTGCCTAGAAAAACATGGACTTGTGTATGTTTATGTATATATGTCCATAAGTGCTATATTTTAATTACATTTTAGTTTGTGCAATTTTTGCTTAAATGGCACTAATTGTATGATGATTATTATTTTTAATTAGATTCATATGAGGAGTTGACGGGGATTTACAGTGATCAGGTGGCAGCTAACTGTAAGATCTGGGGCATATACTAATGTCCTATTTTGAATGCCCTGCCTCATCAAGCCATTAGTATAAAAGTGTCTTTTTGTGGCCTGGTTACTATGGTTACGCCTCAGACGAAATATTCTTTTGTGTTTAGGAATTAGGTTAAGACACATGTGCAATGAAGATAGTATATAGGTGTGTATATAGATTTTTTTAATACACGAGTATTATGACTTTTTTATTTTTTTATTTTTGATTATAGGTGTAGGTAGCGTTTGGCCATAGACTTACTAAACCAGATGTGTAGGTCCATTGGCATGGCAACGTATGTGCATTAACATATTGGGCATATAGGCTACTAACATGACTTGTGTTAGGAACACCAAACTAGCTGACAATGTAATTTAGGTATTTGCACTGTATTATGTTTGACTCACATTTTAGAAGGGATTTGATGTGTCCATTTTTTTTGCTACTGAAGCCGGATAGTTACGGCGATACCGGAAATGACGTTACCGTCCTTCCGGTTACACGAGTTAGTGGAACGCAGTAGTGCGTTCCAGCTCATTACTTTGGCGCTTTTTTCATCTTGTACACAGGTTGGAGTGTGTTTGCAATAATTATGTATTGGTTTGTTTGCTTATATATTGTGTGCTATTTCTCACTGTATGTTATGCTGATGAAGGGAAGCTTATACCCTAAAACGTTTCATTAAAACTTTATCACTGTTGTTCCTGTTAAGAAGTCCTGTGAGTGCATTTGTGAGTGCACAATATACGTATAGTTAAAGCAGGGCTGGACTGGGACCAAAAATGGGACTCAGCATTTTAAGGCAAAGCAGCACCCCAACCCATTTTTTTATTAAACGACACACATGCATATGCATGTACACCTTACAAACACACACTCATATGCACGCACACCATACATATACACGCACATACACACACACCACATATACACAACACACACTCATATGCACGCACACCACACACACACTCATATGCAGGCACACCGCACATACACACACTCATATGCACGCACACCATACATATTCATATGCACGCACATACACACACACCACATATGCAACACATACACTCATATGCACACACACCACACACACACACACATGCACACACACTCATATGCATGCACACCACACATACACACACTCATATGCACGCACACCACACATACACACACTCATATGTACGCACATCACATACACACACTCATATGTACGCACATCACACACACACACACACACTCATATGCACGCACACATACACACACTCATATGCACGTACACCACACATACACACAACACACACACACTCATATGCATGCACAAAACACATACACTCATATGCACGCACACCACACATTACACACTCATATGCACACACATCACACATACACACAGTTATATACACGCACACCACACATACACTCATATGCACACACGCACACCACGCATTCCACACACTTATATGCACACACACCACACATACACACAGTTATATACACGCACACCACACATACACTCATATGCACATACGCACACCACGCATTCCACACACTTATATGCACACACACCACACATACACACACACAGAGGCGTAACTAGAAACCACAGGGCACAGGTGCAAGAATCTAAGAAGCTCCCCCCCCAAAAAAAGGTGATTTTGATACATGCACGCATACCACACATACACAACACACACACTAATATGCACGCAAACCACACATACACAACACACACACACTAATATGCACGAACACCACACAAACACAACACACACACATGCACGCACACCACACATACACACAACACACACACTCATATGCACGCACACCACGCACTCATATGTACACACATCACACATACACACACTTATATGCACGCACACCACACATACGGTCATATGCACGCACGCAAACCACACATACACTCACACTTATATGCACGCACACCACACACTTATATGCACACACACCACACATACACACACACACACAGAGGCGTAACTAGAAACCACAGGGCACAGGTGCAAGAATCTAAGAAGCCCCCCACCCCCCTAAAAAAAAGGTGATTTTGATACATGCACGCATACCACACATACACAACACACACACTAATATGCACGCACACCACACATACACAACACACATACTAATATGCATGCACACCACACAAACACAACACACACACTCACATGCACACCCACCACACATACATAACACACACACTGATATGCATGCACACCAGTGATATCCAAGATAATGGAAACAGCACACCTGTATCTTTCTTCAATGGGGCACGGAGTAACCGACTTGCCAAGTCTCCTCAATATCCAAAAAATTCAAAGAACTCCAGCCACCATCTTCAATAAAAGACCTTTATTCTTTCATATGTAGGGTCCCAGCAATATATACAACGTTTCAAGCCTGCACTAGGCTCTTAGTCATGTATCACACATACACACACTCCTATGCACGCACACCACACATACACACACACTTATACGCACGCACGCACACCACACATACACACACTCATATGGACGCACACCACATGCACAAAACATGAGCCTGTTGAGTCAAGAAGTACATGGGAGAAGACACTTCCTCTTTGATTACAGAAATAAGAATCAAACAAAATATGGATTGTACGTCTTAAACCAAACAACATATTACGTGAATATTTTTTTTTTTAAAAAGTCAGCTTACAAAAACACATAAAATACTTTTCTAATTTACATGTCACATCAAATATACATAAACAGAGGCTACTAATTACTAGTATGTTTTTTATTACTCATAATGCACAGTCTGAGATGTTGGTTTTAGATAGATATTTATTACACACAAACTAGAGAAAAAAATAATTTATAATATTTATATCACAGAGCTAAATTCTTTAAAACAAGGACCTTCTCTTGTATAAAAGCTACAGTGTCAAATCTAACTGTATTGTACTCTGTATCCCAAACCAAAATAAAATGATGCTTTGCAAATGTCAGAGATTCTATTCTTACGATGTGTTGTTTCCTAACAATCACGGTTCTAGCATCACTGTGCCTTTAATTCTGAACCTACTTCTCTTCTTAGGTTATTTAAGTTGGACATGCCCCCTTCAACCCGCTTCAGTATTTTCTTCCTAGGGACTGAAAATAACTCTGCTCTTCAATCCTGCTGAGGATACAAGCCTGAATATTTCCCTTTCTGGGATTTCTACAGTGACATTTCAAGCCTTCCCTGCTGCCATTCCAAGCCTTCCCTGAAGCCGACAACTTATCACCTGATTGCTTCCGGCGTCTGTACTACATGCCCCGACTTACACACGGTGTGTGTTTCAAACTAAGTCTTACCAGCACTTTTTCTCACAACAATACCGGTACCATCAGTGAGCATCATTCCGGAAGCTACTACATATACACGTTGTGTATCTGGAACCAAGATTTGTCCGCTCACACACGACAGCCTTCTCAAGGAAACTGCTGCAGCCCACCGGGAAATATCCTGGTATCCTGGTAGGCCAATCCGGCCCTGGTTACAGCCTGCAGCTGCAAGATATACACGTTGTGTGTTTGACTTCCATACTATATTATGACAGCTTGTCAGCTGTGTTAACGGAACATACTCGCTCTGTGACTGCTAGTCAACGCTACTCCCTAGCTGTATATTATTCACAGACTTATACTATTACTCTGATGCCTCATTTTCAAGTTTAATCACATTCTGGAAATATCTTCTGATAAGGATTTTCAAGTTTATAAAGACCTTTAGGTTTCTAAGCATTATTCAGTAGATTACCATAAAGGAATCTACTTACTGGTTTTCCTGACTTCAATACCTGTCCAGGTGTTATATACTCCGAACATCAAGAGTTATTAATATAAACATAACAACTTTTGCCTAGTACTGGTTACTCTGTTGCTACAAATACTCTGTAAACTTTTAACATTGGCATACAAATACAATATTTCTAATTTAACTGCAGTTGTGATCCACAACAAATCTAAGTCATACCAAGTTCCTTACAGCAAATATAAACCTTTTTTCTTACAATGATAAAAAGGATATTTTCTAGCCTTTAGTGGGAGCAAACTTATATTATATCAAAGCTAATACTAGGATTTGACACACATTTTAATTGCCAACCTTGCCTGATCATAGTCCAGCCGGCTGGGGATGTCCGCGATCCAAGCATTAATGCCTTAGTTGTCACAGGGAGCAACCAGAAATAATCCAGTAATAGAGAAGGTGGCAGGGTGGGCCGGTAACCTTAGACCCCCTGCACAGGCACAAGAAGAGAACCTTCCCCTTCCAGAAATACCAGTCACTCTACCCTCAGGCTCCAACGTGTGTGCGGCAATGAGATGCTTAACTTCCTGGCTGGCAAAAGCATCCTGTGGGTGAGCGCACTTGAGAATATGCGATCGGTTTTCACGAGAGTGGGGTGTTAGTTTTATTCCACTTTTTTTTCCCATTGACCGGAATACATGAACGCATGCAATATTCTATGTTAGTCTTTTTGCGCTTGCCGCATTAGCGTGAGTGAAAACAGTTCACGAGCGCAACCAGCTTCCTTCTAGCACAATAAATGCTTGAGCGGGAGCGTTATTAAATAGCTCCCAATTTGTAATCTGGCTCTACATAAATGCTAGATAGAATGATGCATTAAAAAATAAGATTAGTCTGAGAATAACATGTAGATATATTTTTTAAAGGTTAAAATAATTGTAAAGTTTTAGGGGTCAATTTATCAAGATTCGTACGGAGCTTGATGCCTCGTGTTTCGGGCTCTCCGGAAACAGAAGTTATGAAGCAGCAGTCTAAAGACTGCTGCTCCATAACCTGTCCGCCTGCTCTGAGGCGGCGGACAGAAATCAACCCGATCGAATACGATCGGGTTGATTGACACCCCCTGCTAGCGGCAGATTGACCGCAGTTTACAAGAACTGCTGGTGCAATTATAAATGTCGATAGCATATCAAATAAGTTGACCCCTTAGTGTCTATAAAACAATGGGTGCTGCCATGTTGTAACTTAGGTTACCTTCTCTGCTATGGCCAATTAGGGACAGTTCTAAATAGGTCACTATAATGTACCGCCAATGGCTGTGTGGAATATAACAATGTTCTGCACTTCCAATTCTAACAGGAACTGAAAAGCTCACAACATCAGAGTGGAATTACAGGAAAAGGTGACAAAGTAAATAATGAAAGTATATTGCAGTTGTATATATAAAGTTTATATTTTTGTAATACCATCTCAAAGTATTTAATGTCCCTTTAAGATAAACACACTTCATAAGGTACATGTAGGAGATTATAAAGCAGTGTCCAGTCATTAGTCTGTCACCCCAACATCTGTCCATCACAAATAACACTGGACAACCTGTAGGTGACTGGGCACTGATGGTGGTAGGCGAGGGTCACATAATGGCCTCTTCCCAAAGTTCTACCTCAGGCTCCATCCTTGACCTCACCATATAGATTTTTTAGTGACTTTAGCAAAGGATGCTCTATAGATAGTGAGTCAGCACTCAGAATAGTGCACAATCTGGTATAGCACATGAATGGTAAAACAAAATTACCAGACAATAATTAGCATGGCCCAGATCTCGTTAGCATATATTTTCAATGGATAGCAGGACCACTCTAGACAGCACTCTTATGTTGAGTTGTGTTGTGCATGAGCGCAGCAGATAATGCTAAAAAAGTTAGTCACTGGAGACCTGAAGTAAAGTGTTAGGGCTACAAGAAAGATGCATGTAAACACATGTAAAACACATTAAAATAAAGTATTACATTCATACTTAAATGCTTAAAAAGTATTTTAAAATGATATACATATATTTTAGAAGTGTGTATTCAGCAGCTTCATAAGATGTTGAATGTAGTGTGTTGCATATATAAATCAAAGAAAGGAAAGAAAGAAAGAAAGAAAGAAAGAAAGAAAGAAAGGAATAATAATAATGACAAAAGTGTGAATATATATATACACATACAAATATATATATATGTGTGTGTGTATATATATATATATACATATATATACATATATATATATATATATATATATACACACATATACATACATACATACACACACACACATCTCCACAATTTTGTCATTATTATTCTTTCTTTCTTTCTTTTCTTTTTTTTTTTTTTTTTAAATAGTTTTTATTTGAGGTTTGACATACACATATAGGAAGGCATACATATAACATGAACACCATGGAACATAGCAATAATAAAATACAAGACTCATTTAGTAGGATGATTAACATACACTATCTGTACTTTTCAGAGACAACCAAGAACTAATAGTCCTGGATATATGAGCTGCCTTATGTACTGAGCACCTCCAAGATGGCTCTGGAGGTTACTTTTGGACCCCAACAGCAAGAATCAATGGAATAGGGGGTGTCTAATTTTAAGGGACCACTTTTGGGTCTCAGCTGCCAAACCTCAATTTTTAGATTTAAATTAAACTCAAAACAATCGTAACTGAAAGGGGGTGTGGAAATATAGTACAAATACACATGATATGCAAAGCAGACAGTTAGCATTACATTCTCTATGTACATACTATACCACCAAGTATTATAATACATAGGACTAAGTATTTGGACTGTACATAGAGGAGTGAATATGTACTAATGAAACTAACAGCTTAACAGCTCGTGGTACAATGGGGCCATAACGTGAATACATTTAATAGGTAAGAAAAGAAAAAAAAAAAACAGAAAAGAAAAGAACAGCCAACTAAAGGTATAATCACCAACATGTAAGAATATGCCTGCCACAAGATGTCAGTACCATGGAATGCACAATATAAGTAGAAGGCATGCATAATGGATGTTGTAGGACTTTCAAGCAAACAGTTCTCTTAGGGGTCAAGACTTAATAACATTTTTTATACATGGGAAGATAAGTGTCAGTGTTCCAAGACTGCTAATATGGCCATGTATGTAACTAACCGGTGCAGACTCTAGCAATCTCGTTACCACTCTCGCACTGTCTGATGCCTAAGAAAGTCATTTCAGTAAATAAAAAATTAAATGCATAGTTGCTTGCGGCACGCTAGGGAGACTCCAGGGTATCCTCATAGATCCGGGCCAATGTGCATGAGATGTGATCCCTCATTAACCAATTCCAGCCCGGAACACACAAAGGGCGAATCGAAGGGAGTTCATAGCCCGATAGAATAGAGATTCGGCGTTACAGGGAGGAAAGTTTGCATCGTAGCATGGAGCTGGATAGTCAGCAGGCCAGGTGATCTCTGTGTACGGGGCTTGGTGAGGGTAGTGAACTGTAGGGCTCGACTGGGACTTTTCTAGCTTGGCTAGCCTCTCAGCCTGGAGGATTTTAACCGGTGCTCTTGTAAAGGCTTGTGACATACCTTCTAATCCGAAATCCCCAACGGCAATGGCTGGTGGCTCAAAGTCGAATATCACGCTGCCTTTAGCGTAGGTATAACAGGCTGGTAGACCGCACTCACTATTCCCCTGTGTTGATAGTATAGCTCCCCGGGCCGTAGGCTGCAACATCACAACATTTGAGTCAGGGGTATAGTTGTCGCTGCCACTGCCCATGCTAGGTAAGAAATTATGTTCCATTCCTAAATTGGCCTCCGTTAAAGGGCCAGGAGGGGTAGCTATCTGCATTTGGTTTCTCAACTCCTTGTAGCTGCCAGGGTCAGAATAGAGAGCCTGCTCAGTGGTACTACCCCCATGGATCTCATGTTCATCTAGAACCTCTCTTGCACGCACCGAGCTAGTAGTTATAACAGTAAGTGACAGTGACGGTTGTACCGGAGCTTGTGGCGTGTTGCATCGCTCTGTTTCAGGAAGCTGCGACTCATTGACTTTACTTGCTGAGGTAGTGTAAGATCTGGCAATAGTGCGTAGGCTCTTAAATTCAGTGTCCCAAGCTGTAGCGATTTTCTCAAAATGTGAAATTAGAAGGGCTTCAATTTCCATCAGGGTAATGTGAGTTGCGGTTGCCATGTTGGAAAGAAATTAGTTATGACAAAGATTGACTGTAGAACAGGCCAGTTGCTAATGAACTGGTTTGATAACCCAGGGTCCTGGGGGGGTATATATGCGGCAGCTTTGACGACACCAGCAGTTAGTCCATAGAGGCCTCTCAACCTCGTGGTCAATCGTAGGGTAGTCAGCTGAGGAACATAGGTAGGTCCGTTACGTGCCAAATGTCTCTAGTCTCCTCTTGAGTGTCACTAGGTTGCATAACATATAATTCTCACAAGGAAAATCAAATTAAAGTTAAGAATAAACTTCAAAATAACTATTTTAGACCAGGAGCTCTTCAGACACACGTCCTACCGCAACAGCTATAGGCTCCGCCCCCTTTCTTTCTTTTCTTATATTTCTAGAATCTAGTGTGTGATTAAATCACAATGGAAGGGGCGCAAAATAGTACACAATTAGATGGTGGTCATTAATATCCAACAAAAACAATCTACAATTTCAACAAGCTAATGTTATCTTATTAGATAAAAAAATATATCAATATATGGTTATCCTTATGCAAATCCCTTTTGGAATCAATAGGAAAGAAAATGTCTTTTTGAATTAGGCTGATAGCTGGTGGTGGCTGCCTCCTCTTCACCGGATGGTCCAGGTAAAAACTAGGAAAAATATTAAACAACAGAGGGGCGCCTCATGTGTAGTATTGTCTGGATAAAGACATAGAAAGTGTAACAGAATAGCCAAATGAGTACTCACATACTCCAGGAGCACACTTATGTGCTGGTAGGGGCAGGCTGTAGATTTAGGTGGGTGTGACAGCTCACCCGTTCAGGGATGCTTCCAGTGCTGTGGTGCTGCAACAGGTGTGATAAAACAAACAAAGAGCACTATATGTGCAGACCATTAAAGATGAAACATAGGTGTGTGCTTGATAGTATAAAGTGGGTACTCACATACTCCAAGAGCACACCAATGTGCTGGTAGAAACAGGCTGCAGATTTAGGCAGGTGTGGCAGCTCACCCAAGCAAACAATCTTTTTGGTATAGGTGCAGTAGGAACAAAGGCAGGCTTAATGCTTCTCAGTAGCTGTGTCCAAAGTACATGATATCCCTTTTCAGGCATTGTAGGCAGAAGGTTGGAAATGAGATCCACTCCAAAAATAAAAGTTGCAAATATTTATTAAAAACAAAAAGTTAAAAACAACACAAAGGTCGTTATAAAAAGTGGATTATAGGGTCACCCAGTTGGCCCCAATAATTAAGGCCTGATGAAACAGTTTGCTAACCGAGAAACACGTTGCAATTATTGGGGCCAACTGGGTGACCCTATAATCCACTTTTTATAACGACCTTTGTATTGTTTTTAACTTTTTGTTTTTAATAAATATTTGCAACTTTTATTTTTGGAGTGGATCTCATTTCCTACCTTCTGCCTACAATGCCTGAAAAGGGATATCATGTACTTTGGACACAGCTACTGAGAAGCATTAAGCCTGCCTTTGTTCCTATTGCACCTATACCAAAAAGAGTGTTTGCTTGGGTGAGCTGCCACACCTGCCTAAATCTGCAGCCTGTTTCTACCAGCACATTGGTGTGCTCTTGGAGTATGTGAGTACCCACTTTATACTATCAAGCACACACCTATGTTTCATCTTTAATGGTCTGCACATATAGTGCTCTTTGTTTGTTTTATCACACCTGTTGTAGCACCACAGTACTGGAAGCATCCCTGAACGGGTGAGCTGTCACACCCACCTAAATCTACAGCCTGCCCCTACCAGCACATAAGTGTGCTCCTGGAGTATGTGAGTACTCATTTGGCTATTCTGTTACACTTTCTATGTCTTTATCCAGACAATACTACACATGAGGCGCCCCTCTGTTTTCTATTTTTCTTATATTCCCCCTGCATAAATAATTTCCAACTTTACACATATTGATTCCATGTTGATATATAACTTTATGTCAGTATATGCTCTATGTAAAACTATATATTTCCAATGTCTGTTCTCCTACACTGAACACTGTCTGCCTCTGTCACCTAAGCCCCCCTCAGGATTTTTACAACATCCCCTCCTCTCCCTGCACTCAGACCTTTTTAACACTTTCTGTTCTTTTTAGCCATCCTGTCTATATAGGGGATGATTTACTCAAGTGCGGATGGACATGATACGATGTAGTGTATCATGTCCGCCGCACATTGATAAATGCCAACAGCATTACAAGAAGTTCAATCGGCCGCTAGCAGGGGGTGTCAATCAGCCCGATCGTATAGGGTCGGGCGGATTGAAGACTGCAGTCTGCGTGTGTATCACTTTTGTGATTCCATAAAATTGATACATAGAACAGTCTGTTTGGATTTTTTCAATTCAAGCCACATTTAATAAGGGTAACCCAACACCTGTTCCAAGTATCATCTAACTACTTTACATACAAATTTTTTGTGTTTACGATATTGTATTCTCCTTGAGTAATTATTAGAGCAACATCTGTATGTTTGCACACGAGAGTGTATGTGTATATGTGTACACATGTTTTTATATGTACACATACACACTTTATACTATATTTTGAGTACAGTTAGATATTGTCAATACTTAACATTTATCTAATAACAATTGTCTACTTAATTATACACATACATTTTCTATAGCCTGTTTTTTACAGCTAGATATGATCAATATTTGAGTAAGACCATTTGATAATATATTTCTTTAAGATATATAAACCCAAGTTGGATTGATTATAATGGAGGCCTATAGCAGAGATGTTGGAACAGTTACTTTCTACTCACAAATGTCAAGAGCTGAACTTGACCAATTAGAGCATGACTTTGAGCAGATTTTCAATGAAACTGCAGTTCACAGCTCTCTAGGTGGTCAATTCCAGACAATGGAATCGTTAATGAAAAAAGAAATTAAACTCAAGTGGGATAAGTGGACCCTGGAGAGGTATCTTTTATTAAAAATGGTCCCCAGAGGTCTAAGGATCAAAAAATTCCCTACATTCACCATAGAAGATAAGGTATTTACAGAAAAATTGAATAACAACCTAACAGAGTGCTCCTTTAAGCAGATGCACCTGATAATTGAATTTAAAGATTCCCATCTTTTTAAAGTCAGAGAAGAAATAGCCAAGTTACAGACAGAGTTAGATACTCATACCTCAGAGGTGAAATACAAACAATATGATAGTATTCTAAAAGAAACTATTGCTACTCTCTAAAAAGAGCTAATTGAGATGGAAGCATGATAAATGCATGAGGGATCAGCAGGACTATACTCTGGACCGAGTATATACTTGGCAAAGGACCGCCAGAAACAGATCTAGGGATAGATTTAGAAGGAGACAACAGGGAAGAACTGACACTTGGTCTAATACTGGGGGCACAAAGTCAGGTGGCACTAGTAATTCTGGCAATGACTTTTCAGATTGTGATAGAGGAATTGTAAATGATGATACAGCTCCCAGATCCATATTAAAACCACAAAAAGAACAGGGACAGAGAAATGTTAGCTTTGCCGAAGTAGATATGGGTAACACTATACCACCAACACAACTGAGACAAACAACACACCGTGGCACACTTTTTTACATTAAAAAATCCTGTGGCACACCATCATCCCAAAATTTTACAAAATCACACATTGTAGCCTAATACAGGATATATATACATACACTGTACTGTGCTGTCATGCCATGCCTCCTACAAACTATACATGACATATTGACATTCATTCACAAACAATCATAATGATTGTCTGTGAATGAATGTCAATGTCATGGTTGTAAATGATGCCTGATGAGCCTGTCACATACCTCCCAATATTTCAAAATTTGAAAGAGGGACACCCCCGCACTGTTGTCAGTCTGCCGCAGCACACCTGGGGATCTCTCATGGCACACTAGTGTGCCACGGCACACTGGTTGAAAAACACTGCACTAGGGAACTAGAACAGGTTTTTCAACATACCCCAATTATTCCCTCCACAAGAGGAGGAAGAGGAGGGGAGGGAAGAGGTACAAGAAGAGCCATGAGAGGAAGGTCAAACAATTCGGGATATTACCTGCGTCAAAACAAGAAACAAATCAAATACAATTAACATCAGAGATACATGGCAGGAATGTAATCAATTTGACTGATTACCACTTTTCAGATATTGAACTTAAAGTTTTAGACTATGGTTTAAATTTTGTACCCACTAACAGATTTAATCTGTTTCAAACACTAGTGGATGTCAACAGACTAATACGTGACCTGACTCTCAGGAAATATTTTAAAACACAAGAACCTTCCCAAGAAGTAATTAGTACACATCAAGTACAAAGATTGAGCAGTAGACACAGTGATTTTCTAGAACATCAAGACTTAATAACTTGAATTAGAAAGTAACATGCACACACCAGATGTTAATGGACATTATGGTTATAAAGACAAGTCCATATTCGACCCTGTTCAAACAAGAGGCGATTACCTCTTGACTTTACAAAAGAGAGTTGAGGCAGACTTGAGAAATTTAGCAAGCAAATCTACTGTTAGCCATCAAAATCTCACACATGAGGAATGAGTGGCTATTAACAGCCTTAAAAATAATGATGAGATAGTCATTAAAATGGCTGATAAGGGGGGCAGTGTGGTCATCTGGGGCAAGAAAGCATATACGGATGAGGCTTTAAGACAACTAGGTTGTAATGGAGACTACAGAACTCTTCCAGGAGATCCGACCACAGTTTTCTCAAAGAACTTGAGGTCACTGTTGGACGATGGCCTAGAGCATGGGCACATAGATCTTGATACATATGATTATCTCCTAGTCAAAGAGCCCATCATCCCCATTTTTCACATGCTCGCCAAAGTGCACAAATCGATCCTAGAGGTAAAGGGACGCCCAATAGTGTCTGGAATAGGATGCTTATGCGAGCATTGCTCAGAGTGGCTAGATAGTCTACTACAACCACTTGCTATCAAACTAAGTAGCTATCTGAGAGACACTAAGCACCTACTCCAGATTTTAGAACACACTATTTGGGAGCCCCATTTTCATTGGCTAACAGTGGATGTAGTTTCTTTATATTCCTCCATACTGCACGAGATGGGCATAAGAGCTATTAAGTTCTTTTTAGAGAGGGACACTACATACACTACAGCGTTCATAGGCTATATACTTGAAGTGACTAATTTCCTTCTGAAAAACAATTATTTTAAGTTTGATGGCAACTTTTACCTTCAGTTAAAAGGCACGGCCATGGGGGCCAAATTTGCCCCGTCCCTGGCTAATCTCACAATGGGCTGGTGGGAATTGACTAACATATACAGTGAGAACAACATCTTTTCTAAAAACATTAAGAGCTATTATAGATTCATTGATGATTTGATCTTCATTTGGGAGGGTGAGAGCAGGGCCGCCACTAGAAATTTTGGGGCCCCTGACTCAACCATTGATCAGAGCCCCCCCCCCTTCTTTGACATGTGCAATTTTTTACCAAGTGACTAAAATGTATATGCACTTTATTCTTAATTGTCTATTTAAACTTGGAAATGTTGTAAAGGTAGTAACATACACACATACACAGATACACTCATACACTGAAACACACAAACACACTCACACATAAGCATTCACATATAAACACTCTAGCAGACACGCAAAGGAACACACTCAGACACAGAAACCCAAACAGACACTTAGCACTTGTTTACATTGACCTGACAAGTAATGAGGTAAACTACAGTTTTGTAAAAAAAGGAGATTTAGAAAACAAAATATGGAGTTCTGATTATCTTTTTGTAAAGGAAGATGACAACTAAATTATGACAACAGCATGCAGTGGCTGAAAGGAAGGGCCCTGAACTGCCTAAACAATAATTTAAAGGTTAAATGGTGGAGTGGTTACTTCCAGAAAGGTCTTGTTAGTCTCAAAGTCTGTAGAAAGATGTGAATAATTAGTAGTAAGGTCAAAATGTCCTAAAAAGGAACAGACAATGTACACACACACAAACTCAAACTTGCACATACACCCAAGGAAACACAGACAGAGACAGCCTCAGAAAACACACAAAGACATATACACACACAGAGACACCCACAGAAAACACACAAAGACATACACACACACACAGAGAGACAACCACATGAAAAACACAGAAAGACATACATACACACACCCTCACTGAGACATCCACAGAAAACACACAAAGACATACACACACCCTCACAGAGACACCCACAGAAAACACAGACATACATACATACATACATACACACAAACGCCCTCACAGAAACACCCATAGAAAAAGCTCAAAGACATATGCACACACCCTCACAGACATCCACAGAAAATGCACAAAGACATACACACGGTAACACCCACCCTCACAGAGAGACCCACAGATAAAAAATACATACACAAAGACACAAACCAAAGCACAAAGACATAAACACATACACCCACAGAAACACTCACAGGAGGAAACATTTATGCACCATGCATCCCCTAAATCAACAGTGTGTGACATGCATGATAAAAAAAAAATGCAGAAATTAAGAGATCACTTTTTAAAGAATCATATTTGTAAATGTGCAAACAAAAATAATTCTGTGAATTCAAAATTGTACATTAATGAGCTGGGTAGATGGCTAGATGAAGAAAAGTACCTTTAAAAGGTTGACATATGTTTTTTTACCCATTTTCCCCAACCAAGAGCACCACTTCAAATATAGTGTACAAATTTTCCCATCTGTCAGCTGTACTTATGGATTTTGAAAATGCTGTACTCTATATGGTCTTGGTGGGACCATAAGCTGTGGTACTTACACCATTAGATCTGGTTAAATGCAGGATTTAGGCTTGTTGGTATGTATTTCAAAACTAAGTCAGCTGTAGTGTAAACTGAACAGTTTTAAGTTAACCTGTCTCATTTCAAACACTGAGCAATCTTAGTCTGAGAGTATAAAATGTTATGCAGATGTAAAAATCTTAGATAAAATGCCTCCTTGGATCTGGAAAGTCCTTGCATAAAGGGGCAGTAAACTGGAATGTAATATATATATATATATATATATATATATATATATATATATATATATATATATATAAAATGCATATCTGCCAAAAGGGCATCTACCATTTGTGTATTGAGGAGGAAACATTTCTGCATGGTATTAAATATAGAATTTCTACAGCATTGTCAAATAATCATAAATACACTGCTGCTAAAAAAAATGTGTTTTTATGGACCCCTAGCCCCACCATACAACTACTACCACACTGAAGTTACAATCCAAAATTGCACAAAGAAATAAAAAACATTTGCTAAGTAAGTCCTACCTCCTCTTCAAATGAAAGTGATCTGCCGTCTGACTCAGGCACACACTGTACAAAGTGCCAAGTCTGTCTCACACTGAGCATAGTGGTTTAGTGCACACTAAGAAATCCTCTCAAATGCTAATACTTTACTCCTTGTAATAACATTTGCCATGCTCAATTAGCATTCTGCTATAGTACCCCCTGGTGGCTGCCAAAATTAAAAAATTATTATTTTTTTTTTAGTTCTTGCCTCATGGGGCCCCCCTGGCTCATTGGGCCCCTGACAGGAGTCACCCCTGTCACCCCCTGATGGCGGCCCTGATGTTAGTATCAATCTTCTACAAGCATCAAAGATTTTCAGACACTAGCGCACAGTAAATGAGGACTGCTGGAATCCATTCAGCAGACATATTTCGTGCTCCAACAGCACTTGTTCACTGCTCACAGGATTTCCAGCCTCCTCTGTTCCTTAAGTACTTAATTTTTAAAGGCATATACTCACAGTATAGAATGTCCTCATTATACTCAGCAATTAATATATACCGAGTACACAAAGTATTTATCCAAAGAGAAATAGTACATATATGTTACTGGATTCAAAAATCCAGAAATCTATGTCCCTTCTGAAGTTTAACCAAAATGGTATAGAAGTATTCAATGTAAATATCCAGAACACTTCTCTGAGACCTCATTTTTCCTCCCTATCACCTCCCCTTTTCCATACACATATATACATACATATACTGTACATACATACATACATACACATACATATACTGTACATACATATACACACACACACATATAAATATAAATGTGTATGTAGAGAGTTTTGTTGCATGTCCCATAGAAGTCTATGAGGTGAGGGAGGTGCTGCCCCACCTCCAGATGTTAGTTGCCAAGACTTTTTTTTAGCTTGAGCACAACCATTTTACTTATACACACACAGAGAGAAGCACACTCACAGGAACGAACAACTGGCTCAATACTATTGTTAGCCTGTTCTATGGCGATTTACCACCTGGGTGCAGCTTCTTTTAGCCCAGTAATGCTTTTCACAGAGAAGAACTCTCCTGTAGTATATCAGTCTTATCCCACCTATTACGGTCAGTCCAGCGCCAAAATACCAGGCAATTCCTCTGAACAAGGAACACAGCAACCTAAAAAGTGTGTGTGGATGTACTATTGCAGACCTACTAGGCTCACAAAGCTACCCCAATAATAATAATAATAATAATTTGTGATTTATATAGCGCTTTTCTCCCCATGAGACTCAAAGCAATTTACAAATATACCAACATAAGACATAAAAGTTAGGAGTTTCTGAAGGTCAGATAAGCGGACTGAATGCCTGATGGAAGAGGTGGGTCTTTAGCTTTTTTTTATAAGTCTGTAAGGACGGTGCCTCTCTGATTGCGCACGGTAAAGAGTTCCAGAAAGTAGAGGCAGCATGGCCGAATGCTCTGGAGCCTGAGTTTGTCCTTATTCTTGGCACTGAGAGGAGGGATGTGTTGGCAGACCTAAGTGAACGGGATGGGATGTAGGGTGTCAGGAGCTCTTTCAGGTACTGTGGGCCTTGGTTGTTTAAGGCTTTGAAAGTCAGCAGGCCAATTTTAAAATATGTTCGCCATTTAATTGGAAGCCAATGCAGGGAGTGGAGAACAGGTGTTATGTGGCAGGAGCAAGTTTGATTGGTCAATAGTCTGGCTGCTGCGTTTTGTACTGTCTGAAGGCGATGGAGTTCTTTTTTTGGGAGGCCCAAGTAAAGTGCATTGAAGTAATCTAGCCTAGAGGATACAATATCCCAATATCAGATTTATGTGTGATAGTATCAAGTGGGGGTGGGGAGCGCTTTAACAGCTATGAGTCTGGACGTATCTATTTGTACTTCTGTGTCTCTGTGATATCTATGATATTATTTATTTAGTCTATGGTGGCAATATCTCTTCTAATAACTAATGTGATAATTCTTCTATTAACTCTTAGTGAGTGTGTTTGTAAATGTGAAGGAAATTTTGGGTGTTTGCGTGCTAACTTATTATTAAGCTTTGCAATTATTGGTGTAAATATCACTGTGTTTAGATAGTGTTGTGGATCTTTTATCAAATAAACCCTTCTTGAGGGTCATATATTTTTCTCCCAAAAGTGTGTGGAAGTTTAGATGGTTAATGTTGAATCAAAATTATATTCACACATTAGATTGTGCAGTGGATTTAAAATAATAACATAATACAAATTATATATGTGAGAATTCAAATTGTGTCCGTTCCTTACACAGTTGCACACAGTGAAAAGTGAAAAATAAATAAGTGAACAGAATGGGATATTTACTAATAGAGATTTACTTCTCAGTCTTAAACAGTGATATGGTTAAAAATCTTGCAGAGTAAAATGTTACAATGAATACAATTGTTGCAAAGTTAAATAGTAGCAATCTTATATTGTGCATACGTTATAGATGATCATCAATTGCATTATAAAACCTTAAATGTAAAATACTTAATAAAAATCACAAATGATTCAAGAAGGGTTTATTTGATAAAAGATCCACAACACTATCTAAACACAGTGATATTTACATCAATAATTGCAAAACTTAATAATAAGTTAGCACGCAAACACCCAAAATTTCCTTCACATTTACAAACACACTCACTAAGAGTTAATAGAAGAATTATCACATTAGTTATTAGAAGAGATATTGCCACCATAGACTAAATAAATAATATCATAGATATCACAGAGACACAGAAGTACAAATAGATACGTCCAGACTCATAGCTGTTAAAGCGCTCCCTACCCCCACTTGATACTAAGGAACACAGCAACCCTAGACGATCGTTTTGGCCTTCATTGGGCCTCGTCAGTGAGGTGTAGCCATATTCCTCTAAGCACACTGAGCAAGGAGTCCACGTCTAGTTTCCCCTTTTTCCCATAGGGAGACTAAATACACACAGAGAGAAGCACACTCACAGGAACGAACAACTGGCTCAATACTATTGTTAGCCTGTTCTATGGCGATTTTCCACCTGGGTGCAGCTTCTTTTAGCCCAGTAATGCTTCTCACAAAGAACTCTCCTGTAGTATATCAGTCTGATCTCACCTATTACAGTCAGTCCAGCGCCGAAATACCAGGCAATTCCTCTCTGAACAATGACCACAGCAACTCCAGACGATCGTTTTGGCCTTCATTGGGCCTCGTCAGTGAGGTGTAGCCATATTCCTCTAAGCACACTGAGCAAGGAGTCCACGTCTGGTTTACCCTTTTTCCCATAGGGAGACTATATACACACAGAGAGAAGCACATACATACAAGTGTGTGTGTGTGTATATGTATGTATGTATGTATGTATATATATATATATATATATTTCATATAGGTGGAGAGAGTCCATGAGCTGTTATGTATGGGATATACATTCCCACCAGGAGGATGCAAGGTTTCCCAAACCTCAAAGCCTATAAATGCAATCATTAAGCATGATGTGCTTAATCTATGATCAGTGCTTCATAGCATATTGAGGCCCAGTTCCCCTCAGAGTACTATATTTGTCAGAGGGAAGTAAGGGAGTACTGCCTGATGCCACCATGTTTTTACCTCTGGAAAATCCTAGGCTCTCTGTAAATTGGTTGCAGGGATTCATCTTCTGCCTCCCTTTACAGATCACCTTACTCCTATTACATACCTCTGCTGATATGTTTCAGCACTGGTTTGGCTGTCTGCTTTCAGTGGGCGGGTGTTTGAGGTAAGTATTTTATTTTTTAGACACTCTTAGGGGTCCATTTATCAAAGCTTCACACCCCTTATGACTGCAGGTTCTCTTGTGCAGGTTCTCCATACTTATGAAGCAGCAGTCATCAGACCACTGCTTACCTAACCTTTCGCCACCTCTTAGATGACTAATTTCAATCTCCACAGTCTTGTCCGACTGGGGAGATTGACAGCTCCTGCCAGCGCGTGATTGTTACAAAATTAGTGCTCGTGTGCAATGCTGAATTCCGGCAGGGGAATTCAGCCCGCCAGAGGCGAGCTGTGGCAGACAGGGGCACGCATGTGCACCCCTGTCTGCCACAGCTTGATAAATTGACCCCTTAAGCTAATATGGGCACTCAAGTTTTTAAGTTTCTGTTGTATAATATGTTTTATATGCAGCCCAGGGACTGGCTTATTCTAATTTTTTTGTATAATGGAACAGTTTGTAATGTTTTTTTATTTTTTAAACATGCGCTTTCTTTTCATATGTAATTTAAGCTTAGAAGTGCATTTAAAATTCTTACCTTATAGACGCATGGGGCTGTTCCGCACCTGCGCGCTTTTTATGCACTCTTTGATGTCACTAGTTGTGCCATTTTTTCGCCGCAATTTTTTCTTGACACATTTTTAAATTATTTAAGGCTCTTGGTTGCTGTACTTTGAGTCCTCTTTTATTATCAGTAGGGGGTTTATATTCTTTATATGATAGAGTGCTCTATAAATTGTGTTTTTATACATTCAATTATTTTTTTGTAAAACTTCTGAAGTAGCATCTTCAGCAAAATTATGTGGCTCATGTATAGAATTTTTATCACATTCTAATAATGTCTCTATGGTTACAAATACTCCTACTGATTCAGTTTCACAGATGGATGCAGATGGCGTACCCCCAGCAATGAAGAAATGTATTGCTGCTTCAATTGAGAAGGACCTGACTAAAATTCCACCTTCAAATAAACGTAAGAGATCAGCACATGTTTTACCTTCATCTATTAATTTATGTACTCAGACAAATTCTGACTTATTTTCTCATGATGAGGATTCATCTGATACAGAACCAGATAAATCTTTATTATTTAAAATTCAGCATATATGTTCTCTTTTAAAAGATGTCTTAGTCACTTTAGGA
Source organism: Bombina bombina (assembly GCF_027579735.1). NCBI lineage: Eukaryota > Metazoa > Chordata > Amphibia > Anura > Bombinatoridae > Bombina > Bombina bombina. The sequence goes on along the minus strand of NC_069510.1, from coordinate 54,226,162 downwards.
GTTGAAGAAAATAAACCTTCTGATGATATTTACTGTAACTGGTTAAATTCTTTTTTTAAGGCTACAGTTAATCTCCCTGAGATTTTTCCTGTTCCTAACACTGTTTCTGATATTATTTCTAAAGAATGTTCTTTTAATCCTTCAAGGTTTAAAAAAAATGGTATCCTTTATCTGCTGCTAATTTGGAGCCATGGGAATCTATCCCAAAAGTAGATCGAGTCATTTCTAGTGATGTCGCGAACATAAAATTTTCCGTTCGCGAACGGTGAACGCGAATTTCCGCAAATGTTCGCGAACGGGCAAACCGCCATAAACTTCAATAGGCAGGCGAATTTTAAAACCCACGGGGACTCTCTGGCCACAATAGTGATGGAAAAGTAGTTTCAAGGGGACTAATACCTGGACTGTGGCATGCCGGAGGGGGATCCATGGCACAACTCCCACGGAAAATTACATAGTTGATGCAGAGTCTGGTTTTAATCCATAAAGGGCATAAATCACCTAACATTCCTAAATTGTTTGGAATAACGTGCTTTAAAACATCAGATATGATGTTGTATCGATCAGGTAGTGTAAGGGTTACGCCCGCTTCACAGTGACAGACCAAACTCCCCGTTTAACGCACCGCAAACAACCGCAAACAGTCCATTTGCACAACCGCAAACTCCCCATTTGCACAAGGTTGGATACCAAGCTAGCCATGTCCCGTTCCTTGTCCTCACTGATGTCATTGGAGGTCTCTTCCTCCACCCAGCCACGTACAACACCAAGGGTCCCCGAAAGGTGACAACAAGCCCCCTGGGACGCCTGCTGTGTTTGGTCTTCCACCTCCTCATAACCACCTTCCTCCTCTGACTCCTCTTCTTCAGACTCCTCTCTCTGCGTTGCCTCTCTCTGCGTTATTATAAGGTGTGTTAAGTAGTACTATTCCTATCAGTTTAATCCCTGTTATGTGCCTTTTTTTTTGGTTTGGTTTTTGAAGCCATAGTGCAGCACAAGAGGCCAGAAAAATTAGGCATGTACACATGCCTGAAAAATTAGGTATTGTTGCAGCCGCTGCTGTAGCAGCAGCCAGAAAAATTGATGTTTGTTTCCCAGGCAGAAAGTGCCCTAAAATATTGCGGCTTGAACCCTAGTTGGTGGCGGATAAGTCACGCAAGTCATCCGGCATTCAGAGATAAAATACAGCAGCGTGTGGACCATTTTTAGCCCAAGGCAGCTCATCTCATCAGGCCTTTTTTAGTCAAATGTATCGCCCACTGTCAGTCCCTTCGGGATCCATCCCTCATATAAAAGGTGAGGTAATCTAGACTTTTTGACCTAGGCGACTTCTCTTCTCAGTGACAATACCTCCTGCTGCACTGAAGGTCCTATCTGACAGGACACTTCAAGCGGGGCAGGCCAGAAGATCTATCGCAAATTGTGATAGCTCAGGCCACAGGTCAAGCCTGCACACCCAGTAGTCAAGGGGTTCATCGCTCCTCAGAGTGTCAAGATCTGCAGTTAAGGCGAGGTAGTCTGCTACCTGTCAGTTGAGTCATTCTCTGAGGGTGGACCCCGAAGGGCTGTGGCGATGCGTAGGACTTAAAAAACTCTGCATGTCCTCCATCAACAACACGTCTGTAAAGCGTCCTGTCCTTGCCGGCGTGGTCGTGGGAGGAGGAGGATTACTTTCACCTCTTCCCCTGTTAGATTCCCATTGTGCTGTGACATCACCCTGTGTAAAGCATACTTTTTAATTTATTTTGGAACTGCTGCATCCTTTCTGACTTGCGGTAATTCGGTAACATTTCAGGCACTTTCTGCTTATAACGGGGGTCTAGTAGCGTGGACACCTAGTACAGGTCGTTCTCATTCAGCCTTTTTACACGAGGGTCCCTCAACAGGCACGACAGCATGAAAGACCCCATTTGCACAAGGTTGGATACCGAGCTACTCATGTCCCGTTCCTCGCCCTCAGTGATCTCACTGAAGGTATGTTCTTCCCCCCAGCCACGTACAACACCACGGGTACCAGATAGGTGACAACAAGCACCCTGGGATGCCTGTTGTGGTTGGTCTTCCTCCTCCTCCTCCTCCTCAAAGCCACATTCCTCCTCTGACTCCTCTTCCTCACAATCCTCTTCCAGCATTGCCGCAGGTCCAGCAAGCGATGCTGATAAGGCTGTTTCTGGTGGTGATGGTGACCACAACTCTTCCTCTTCACGTTCATCTACGGCCTGATCCAGCACTCTTCGCAGGGTACGCTCCAGGAAGAAAACAAATGGTATGATGTCGCTGATGGTGCCTTCTGTGCGACTGACTAGGTTTGTCACCTCCTCAAAAGGACGCATGAGCCTACAGGCATTGCGCATGAGCGTCCAGTAATGTGGCAAAAAATTCCCAGCTCCGCAGAGGCTGTCCTAGCACCCCGGTCATACAAATAGTCGTTAACGGCTTTTTCTTGTTGGAGCAGGCGGTCGAACATTAGTAGTGTTGAATTCCAATGTGTTGGGCTGTCGCAAATCAAGCGCCTCACTGGCATGTTGTTTCGCCGCTTGATATCTGAAAAGTGTGCCATGGCCATGTAGGAACGGCTGAAATGGCCACACACCTTCCTGGCCTGCTTCAGGACGTCCTGTAAGCCTGGGTACTTATGCACAAAGCGTTGTACGATCAGATAACACACATGTGCCATGCACGGCACGTGTCAACTTGCCCAAATTCAATGCCGCCATAAATTTCTTCCGTTGTCACAAACCACTTTGCCGATCTCCAGTTGGTGCGGAGTCAGCCACTGATCCACCTGTGCGTTCAGGGCAGACAGGAGTGCTGGTCCGGTGTGACTCTCTGCTTTCAGGCAAGTCAACCCCAAGACGGCATGACACTGCCGTATCCGGGATGTGGAATAGTACCTGGGGAGCTGGGGGGGTGCCGTTGATGTGGAGCAAGACTCAGTAGCAGAAGAGGACTCAGCCGAGGAGGTTATGGAAGAGGATGGAGTAGGAGGAGTAGAGGAGGTGGCAGGCCTGCCTGCAAGTCGTGGCGGTGTCACCAACTCCTCTGCAGAGCCATGTATTCCATGCTTGGCAGCCGTCAGCAGGTTTACCCAATGCGCAGTGTAGGTGATATACCTGCCCTGACCATGCTTTGCAGACCAGGTATCAGTGGTCAGGTGGACCCTTGCCCCAACACTGTGTGCCAGACATGCCATTACTTCCTTTTGCACAATCGAGTACAGGTTGGGGATTGCCTTTTGTGCAAAGAAATTTCGGCTGGGTACCTTCCACTGCGGTGTCCCAATAGCTACAAATTTTTGGAATGCCTCAGACTCCACCAGCTTGTATGGTAAAAACTGGCGGGCTAAGAGTTCAGACAAGCCAGCTGTCAGATGCCGGGCAAGGTGGTGACTTTGTGACATTGGCTTCTTACGCTCAAACATGTCCTTGACAGACACCTGACTGTGGGCAGATGAGCAGGAACTGCTCAAGGCGAGAGACGGAGTGGCAGATGGTTGAGAGGGGGCAAGGAGGACAGCAGTGGTTGACGTGGCTGAAGATGCTGGACCAGGAGGAGGATGGCGGCTTTGAGTTTGTGTGCTGCTTGTACTCATGTGTTGATCCCGTAGGCGTTTGTGATGTGCGATCATGTGCCTTCGCAAAGCAGTTGTACCTAGGTGGGTGTTGGACTTCCCACGACTCAGTTTCTTTTGGCACAGGTTACAAATGGCATCGCTGTTGTCAGAGGCAGACACACACAAAAAAATGCCACACTGCTGAGATCTGCAATGACGGCATTCTGGTGGTGGCAACAGCATGCGTTGATTGGCGTGCTGTCTGGCTGACCCCGGGTGCCGATGCATGCTGTCTGACTGTGCCACTAGCTCCTTGCGACGACCTCCCCTTGCTTCCAACTCGTCTCCTCCTCCTCTCTGTCTCCCCATCTGAACTTACCCCCTGTTCTTCTTCTCTTCTAGCGGGCACCCACGTGACATCCACAGACGCATCGTCATCATCAACAGCTTCACTTGTATCTGACAGCTCAGCAAAGGAAGCAGCAGTGGGTACAACATCATCATTCATCACACCGTACCTCCATGTGTGTAATGCTGCCTGACTGAGACATATCCCTGTTATCTACATCCTCTGGCAATAATGGTTGCGCATCACTCATTTCTTCCAACTGATGTGTAAATAACTCCTCTGACAGATCAAGTGAAGCGGCTGCGGTGCTAGTGTTGGTGGTGGTGGCAGGCGAGCGAGTGGTAACTTGAGAGGTGACCGAAGCCAAGCTGGAGGAGGATGGTGCGTCAAGGTTCCGAGCGGAAGCTGTAGAAGATTGGGTGTCCTGTGTTAGCCAGCCACCTATGTCCTCAGAACTTTTCGAGTTCAGTGTACGTGGCCTCTGAACACTGGGCTTTATTCTAGGGCCAAAGGGAATCACAGCACCACGACCACGACGGCCCCTGCGGGGTGGCCTGCCTCTCCCTGTCATTTTTTTTTCTGATTAGTGGTACTATGCGTTCAAGCTACTGCGACAACAGATATGAGTGGCACTGTGCACTGGCACAAGTTGGCAGAGTAGACGCTGTAGGCCTGACACACACGCTTGCAGACAACTAACTGCTATTCAATCTATTACAGTCAAAATTGTATTTTTTTTTTTTAAATGTACACTACTGTTACACCAGATATGAGTTGCACTGGTGTGACACTGTGCCCTGGCAGGCCCTGAAACGCACACGCGTGAAGGAAACTGACTGCTATTATTTCACAGTCAAATTTCTAGTTTTTTTTTAATGTACACTACTGTTACACCAGATATGAGTTGCACTGGTGTGACACTGTGCCCTGGCAGGCCCTGAAACACACACGCGTGAAGGAAACTGACTGCTATTATTTCACAGTCAAATTTCTAGTTTTTTTTTTAAATGTACAATACTGTTACACCAGATATGAGTTGCACTGGTGTGACACTGTGCCCTGGCAGGCCCTGAATCGCACACGTGTGAAGGAAACTAACTGCTATTATTTCACAGTCAAAGTTTTTTTTTAACCCCTTAACGACCGAGGACGTGCAGGGTACGTCCTCAAAAAAAAGGCAGTTAACGCCTGATGACGTACCCTGCACGTCCTCGGTGTAGAAAGCAGCTGGAAGCGATCCTGCTCACTTCCAGCTGCTTTCCGGTTATTGCAGTGATGCCTCGATATGGAGGCATCCTGCAATAACCTTTTGAAGCCATCCGATGCAGAGAGAGCCACTCTGTGGCCCTCTCTGCACCGGAGATCGGTGGCTTACTTCATTGGTGGGTGGGAGCAGGACCGGGAGGCGGCCATCAATGGCCCTGGAGATGTGGAGGGGGGCGGGATCGTGGGCGGGGATGGCCGGGGGTGCGCACGGACGCGCGCACGGGAGGGCGGGGGCGGGCGCGTGCACAGGAAGGGAGCGGGTGGGAACCGCTATACTACAGAAAAAGGTGTCCAAAACAAGGTTTAAAAAAGGGGAATAAAAGTATTTAAAAAAAAAGATCAGTGAGGTGGTGGGGGTTGGTCTGTGGGGGGGGGAGCTACACTACAAAAAATTTTTTTTTTTAAAAAAAGCCCTTTTTTGCAAACTGGGTACTGGACTACCCAAGATGGCCCCCAATAAGGCAGATGGGGAGGGTTAGAGAGCTGTTTCGGGGGGGGGGGGGGAATGCTACACCGCAGCATATGTAAATATGCTAAAAAAATAAAAAAACTTTTATTTTAGTACTGGCAGACTTTCGGCCAGTACTTAAGATGGCGGGGACAATTGTGGGGTGGGGGAGGGAAGGGAACTGTTTGGGAGGGATCAGGGGGTCTGATGTGTCAGGTGGGAGGCTGATCTCTACACTAAAGCTAAAATTAACCCTGCAAGCTCCCTACAAACTACCTAATTAACCCCTTCACTGCTAGCCATAATACATGTGTGATGTGCAGCAGCATTTAGCGGCCTTCTAATTACCAGAAAGCAACGCCAAAGTCATATATGTCTAATATTTCTTAACAAAGGGGATCCCAGAGAAGCATTTACAACCATTTGTGCAAAAATTGCACACGCTGTTTGTAAATGATTTCAGTGAGAAACCTAAAATTGTGAAAAATTTAACATTTTTTTTAATTTGATCGCATTTGGCGGTGAAATGGTGGCATGAAATATACCAAAATGGGCCTAGATCAATACTTGGGGTTGTCTACTACCCTACACTAAAGCAAAAATTACCCCAAAAAGCTCCCTAGATGCTCCCTAATTAACCCCATCACTGCTGGGCATAATACACGTGTGGTGCACAGTGGCATTTAGCGGCCTTTTAATTACCAAATAGCAACGCCAAAGCCATATATGTCTGCTATTTCTGAACAAAGGGGATCCCAGAGAAGAATTTACAACCATTTATGCCATAATTGCACAAGCTATTTGTAAATAATTTCAGTGAGAAACCGAAGGTTTGTGAAAAAAAATTTTGTATTTGATTGCATTTGGTGGTGAAATGGTGGCATGAAATATACCAAAATTGGCCTAGATCAATACTTTGTGATGTCTCCTACAAAAAAATATATACATGTCAATGGATATTCAGGGACTCCTGAAACATATTAGTGTTCCAATGTAACTAGCGCTAATTTTGAAAAAAAGTGGTTTGGAAATAGCAAAGTGCTACTTGTATTTATGGCCCTATAACTTGCAAAAAAAGCAAAGAACATGTAAGCATTGGGTATTTCTAAACTCAGGACAAAATTTAGAAATTATATAGCATGTTTTTTTTTTGGTGGTTGTAGATATGTAACAGATTTTGGGGGTCAAAGTTAAAAAAAAAAAGTGTGTTTTTTCCATTTTTCCTCATTTTATAATTTTTTTTATAGTAAATTATAAGATATGATGAAAATAATGGTATCTTTAGAAAGTTCATTTAATGGCGAGAAAAAATGGTATATAATGTGTGGGTACAGTAAATGAGTAAGAGGAAAATTACAGCTAAACACAAACACCGCAAAAATGTAAAAATAGCCTTGGTCCCAAACGGACAGAAAATGGAAAAGTGCTGTGGTCATTAAGGGGTTAATGTACACTACTGTTACACCAGATATGAGTTGCACTGGTGTGACACTGTGCCCTGGCAGGCCCTGAAACGCACACGTGTGAAGGAAACTGACTGCTATTATTTCACAGTCAAAAAAGTGTTGTTTTTTTTAAATGTACACTACTGTTACACCAGATATGAGTGGTGGCACTGGGCAAGTGGGCACTGTATACGCTGTGAGCCTGACACACGCTGGCAGGCAGGCAACTGCAATTAGATTACACAGGTAAAAAAAAAAAAGCAGACTGATGTTCTAGCCCTAAAAAGGGCTTTTTGGGGTGCTGTCCTTACAGCAGAGATCAGATGAGTCCTTCAGGACTGTAGTGGACACTGAATACACTAGCCTAGCTATCGATTTCCCTATTAAATCAGCAGCAGCTACACTGTCCCTCCTCTCACTAAGAATGCAGCTTCCGAATGAATCTAAAATGGATGCTGTCCAGGAGGTGGGAGGATCTGGGAGGGAGGGTCTGCTGCTGATTGGCTGGAATGTGTCTGCTGACTGTGAGGTACAGGGTCAAAGTTTACTCAATGATGACGAATAGGGGGCGGACCGAACATCGCATATGTTCGCCCGCTGCGGCGAACGCAAACAAGCTATGTTCGCCGGGAACTATTCGCCGGCGAACTATTCGGGACATCACTGGTCATTTCTTCTCTAGCTAAACATACTACTATTCCTCTTGAGGATAATACTGCTTTCAAAGATCATTTAGATAGGAAACTTGAATCTTTTCTGAGAAGGGCTTATTTACATACTGGTTATGTTCTTAGACCAGCCATATCTATTGCTGACGTGGCTGTCGCATCTACTTTTTTGCTCTTTAATCTTACTCAGCAATTTTCTTCAGATCCTGAATGTTTTAATATTCTTAATTTACTCCTTTACTTTACTTTTATTTGCAATGCATTATTTGATATCATTAAGATCAATATTAAAAATACGTCCTTAGCTATTCTTTCTAGAAGAGCTTTAAGGCTTAAATATTGCAATGCTGATATGGTATCTAAAATTAGATTATTATCTCTTTCTTTTCAAGGTAAGAATATTTTTGCTTCCCAATTAGATTCTATTATTTCCTCCATTACTGGAGGTAAGTCAGTTTTCCTGCCTCAAGATTATGGGGTAGATTTATCAAAGCTTCAACTGAAAATGCGCTGGAAGTCCGCGTCAAATTCGATGCAAATTGAATCCACCGTAATTATCAAAGCATCAACATCGCCAAATGTTGAAATGTGACATAATATACGCGCGATTACTACGACACAGATAGATGCTTGTGTTATTCGAGCGGAATACTGATCATTCTCCTTCTTATCCGACTCTTTTTGAACTTCTTAGCAAGTTATCAAATATTCGACAGGTACGCTCGCTTTTATTCCAACGCAGCATACCTATCGTTTAAAATGCCCCCTCATGAAGCTGTCACAATTAACACAACTGTGTAAATTGTGACAGCTTCATGATGCGGTTAGCAATTCGCAGTAATAAGGTGCTGTTGAAAAGACATTATATTTATATTCAATATTCAAATTTAATATTATACATATATCCTATTAAACAGAGAGCAGTGCCAAGAAAGCAGGTATGAAAACTTTACTAGTAATTAGACAAGGGGCGTTCTGATTGGTCTGTACATTGTAGGTGGAGGGAACACATTTTATTGAGTTTAGGTAGCGTAGCCTTATTTAAGGGCTGATTATACATTATTGTCTATGCCTGATGAAATGGTGGAAACCGTGAAACGCGTTGCATTGCTTTAATATGCACTTTACAGCATGAGTTGTTTTTAATTTTGTTT
>NC_069510.1:54082279-54212279 GCF_027579735.1 Bombina bombina | reverse complement strand
CTTGTCTTCCGTGGCTGTTCACACCTGTCAACAACCCCAACAGACTGGAAAAACAGAATTTATGTTTACCTGATAAATTGCTTTCTCCAACGGTGTGTCCGGTCCACGGCGTCATCCTTACTTGTGGGATATTCTCTTCCCCAACAGGAAATGGCAAAGAGCCCAGCAAAGCTGGTCACATGATCCCTCCTAGGCTCCGCCTTCCCCAGTCATTCGACCGACGTAAAGGAGGAATATTGCATAGGAGAAATCATATGATACCGTGGTGACTGTAGTTAAAGAAAATAAATTATCAGACCTGATTAAAAAACCAGGGCGGGCCGTGGGCCGGGCACACCGTTGGAGAAAGCAATTTATCAGGTAAACATAAATTCTGTTTTCTCCAACATAGGTGTGTCCGGTCCACGGCGTCATCCTTACTTGTGGGAACCAATACCAAAGCTTTAGGACACGGATGAAGGGAGGGAGCAAATCAGGTCACCTAGATGGAAGGCACCACGGCTTGCAAAACCTTTCTCCCAAAAATAGCCTCAGAAGAAGCAAAAGTATCAAATTTGTAAAATTTAGTAAAAGTGTGCAGTGAAGACCAAGTCGCTGCCTTACATATCTGATCAACAGAAGCCTTGTTCTTGAAGGCCCATGTGGAAGCCACGGCCCTAGTGGAATGAGCTGTGATTCTTTCAGGAGGCTGCCGTCCGGCAGTCTCGTAAGCCAATCTGATGATGCTTTTAAGCCAAAAAGAGAGAGAGGTAGAAGTTGCTTTTTGACCTCTCCTTTTACCAGAATAAACAACAAACAAGGAAGATGTTTGTCTAAAATCCTTTGTAGCATCTAAATAGAATTTTAGAGCACGAACTACATCCAAATTGTGCAACAAACGTTCCTTCTTTGAAACTGGATTCGGACACAAAGAAGGCACGACTATCTCCTGGTTAATGTTTTTGTTAGAAACAACTTTCGGAAGAAAACCAGGTTTAGTACGCAAAACCACCTTATCTGCATGGAACACCAGATAAGGAGGAGAACACTGCAGAGCAGATAACTCTGAAACTCTTCTAGCAGAAGAAATTGCAACCAAAAACAAAACTTTCCAAGATAATAACTTAATATCAACGGAATGTAAGGGTTCAAACGGAACCCCCTGAAGAACTGAAAGAACTAAATTGAGACTCCAAGGAGGAGTCAAAGGTTTGTAAACAGGCTTGATTCTAACCAGAGCCTGAACAAAAGCTTGAACATCTGGCACAGCTGCCAGCTTTTTGTGAAGTAACACAGACAAAGCAGAAATCTGTCCCTTCAAAGAACTTGCAGATAATCCTTTCTCCAAACCTTCTTGAAGAAAGGATAGAATCTTAGGAATTTTTATCTTGTCCCAAGGGAATCCTTTAGATTCACACCAACAGATATATTTTTTCCATATTTTATGGTAGATTTTTCTAGTTACAGGCTTTCTGGCCTGAACAAGAGTATCAATGACAGAATCTGAGAACCCTCGCTTTGATAAAATCAAGCGTTCAATCTCCAAGCAGTCAGTTGGAGTGAGACCAGATTCGGATGTTCGAACGGACCTTGAACAAGAAGGTCTCGTCTCAAAGGTAGCTTCCATGGTGGAGCCGATGACATATTCACCAGGTCTGCATACCAAGTCCTGCGTGGCCACGCAGGAGCTATCAAGATCACCGATGCCCTCTCCTGATTGATCCTGGCTACCAGCCTGGGGATGAGAGGAAACGGTGGGAATACATAAGCTAGGTTGAAGGTCCAAGGTGCTACTAGTGCATCTACTAGAGTCGCCTTGGGATCCCTGGATCTGGACCCGTAGCAAGGAACCTTGAAGTTCTGACGAGAGGCCATCAGATCCATGTCTGGAATGCCCCACAACTGAGTAATTTGGGCAAAGATTTCCGGATGGAGTTCCCACTCCCCCGGATGAAATGTCTGACGACTCAGAAAATCCGCTTCCCAATTTTCCACTCCTGGGATGTGGATTGCAGACAAGTGGCAGGAGTGAGTCTCCGCCCATTGAATGATTTTGGTCACTTCTTCCATCGCCAGGGAACTCCTTGTTCCCCCTTGATGGTTGATATACGCAACAGTCGTCATGTTGTCCGATTGAAACCGTATGAATTTGGCCTTTGCTAGCTGAGGCCAAGCCTTGAGAGCATTGAATATCGCTCTCAGTTCCAGAATATTTATCGGGAGAAGAGATTCTTCCCGAGACCAAAGACCCTGAGCTTTCAGGAGTCCCCAGACCGCGCCCCAGCCCACCAGACTGGCGTCGGTCGTGACAATGACCCACTCTGGTGTGTATATATATATACACACTATCAGTTTCAGGAGGGATAAATGCCAGAGGGAATCCTAATAGGTAAACATCTCTTATACATTTTTACATATGCATAGTATAGATTTTATTAATTCTTAATGCTAATATCAATGCTCTATTTCTTTTACACAAGGTGATTCTCTATATTCTTGTCTTCCGTGGCTGTTCACACCTGTCAACAACCCCAACAGACTGGAAAAACAGAATTTATGTTTACCTGATAAATTGCTTTCTCCAACGGTGTGTCCGGTCCACGGCGTCATCCTTACTTGTGGGATATTCTCTTCCCCAACAGGAAATGGCAAAGAGCCCAGCAAAGCTGGTCACATGATCCCTCCTAGGCTCCGCCTTCCCCAGTCATTCGACCGACGTAAAGGAGGAATATTGCATAGGAGAAATCATATGATACCGTGGTGACTGTAGTTAAAGAAAATAAATTATCAGACCTGATTAAAAAACCAGGGCGGGCCGTGGACCGGACACACCGTTGGAGAAAGCAATTTATCAGGTAAAAATAAATTCTGTTTTCTCCAACATAGGTGTGTCCGGTCCACGGCGTCATCCTTACTTGTGGGAACCAATACCAAAGCTTTAGGACACGGATGAAGGGAGGGAGCAAATCAGGTCACCTAGATGGAAGGCACCACGGCTTGCAAAACCTTTCTCCCAAAAATAGCCTCAGAAGAAGCAAAAGTATCAAATTTGTAAAATTTAGTAAAAGTGTGCAGTGAAGACCAAGTCGCTGCCTTACATATCTGATCAACAGAAGCCTTGTTCTTGAAGGCCCATGTGGAAGCCACGGCCCTAGTGGAATGAGCTGTGATTCTTTCAGGAGGCTGCCGTCCGGCAGTCTCGTAAGCCAATCTGATGATGCTTTTAAGCCAAAAAGAGAGAGAGGTAGAAGTTGCTTTTTGACCTCTCCTTTTACCAGAATAAACAACAAACAAGGAAGATGTTTGTCTAAAATCCTTTGTAGCATCTAAATAGAATTTTAGAGCACGAACTACATCCAAATTGTGCAACAAACGTTCCTTCTTTGAAACTGGATTCGGACACAAAGAAGGCACGACTATCTCCTGGTTAATGTTTTTGTTAGAAACAACTTTCGGAAGAAAACCAGGTTTAGTACGCAAAACCACCTTATCTGCATGGAACACCAGATAAGGAGGAGAACACTGCAGAGCAGATAACTCTGAAACTCTTCTAGCAGAAGAAATTGCAACCAAAAACAAAACTTTCCAAGATAATAACTTAATATCAACGGAATGTAAGGGTTCAAACGGAACCCCCTGAAGAACTGAAAGAACTAAATTGAGACTCCAAGGAGGAGTCAAAGGTTTGTAAACAGGCTTGATTCTAACCAGAGCCTGAACAAAAGCTTGAACATCTGGCACAGCTGCCAGCTTTTTGTGAAGTAACACAGACAAAGCAGAAATCTGTCCCTTCAAAGAACTTGCAGATAATCCTTTCTCCAAACCTTCTTGAAGAAAGGATAGAATCTTAGGAATTTTTATCTTGTCCCAAGGGAATCCTTTAGATTCACACCAACAGATATATTTTTTCCATATTTTATGGTAGATTTTTCTAGTTACAGGCTTTCTGGCCTGAACAAGAGTATCAATGACAGAATCTGAGAACCCTCGCTTTGATAAAATCAAGCGTTCAATCTCCAAGCAGTCAGTTGGAGTGAGACCAGATTCGGATGTTCGAACGGACCTTGAACAAGAAGGTCCCGTCTCAAAGGTAGCTTCCATGGTGGAGCCGATGACATATTCACCAGGTCTGCATACCAAGTCCTGCGTGGCCACGCAGGAGCTATCAAGATCACCGATGCCCTCTCCTGATTGATCCTGGCTACCAGCCTGGGGATGAGAGGAAACGGTGGGAATACATAAGCTAGGTTGAAGGTCCAAGGTGCTACTAGTGCATCTACTAGAGTCGCCTTGGGATCCCTGGATCTGGACCCGTAGCAAGGAACCTTGAAGTTCTGACGAGAGGCCATCAGATCCATGTCTGGAATGCCCCACAACTGAGTAATTTGGGCAAAGATTTCCGGATGGAGTTCCCACTCCCCCGGATGAAATGTCTGACGACTCAGAAAATCCGCTTCCCAATTTTCCACTCCTGGGATGTGGATTGCAGACAAGTGGCAGGAGTGAGTCTCCGCCCATTGAATGATTTTGGTCACTTCTTCCATCGCCAGGGAACTCCTTGTTCCCCCTTGATGGTTGATATACGCAACAGTCGTCATGTTGTCCGATTGAAACCGTATGAATTTGGCCTTTGCTAGCTGAGGCCAAGCCTTGAGAGCATTGAATATTGCTCTCAGTTCCAGAATATTTATCGGGAGAAGAGATTCTTCCCGAGACCAAAGACCCTGAGCTTTCAGGAGTCCCCAGACCGCGCCCCAGCCCACCAGACTGGCGTCGGTCGTGACAATGACCCACTCTGGTCTGCGGAAGCTCATCCCTTGTGACAGGTTGTCCAGGGACAGCCACCAACGGAGTGAATCTCTGGTCCTCTGATCTACTTGTATCGTCGGAGACAAGTCTGTATAATCCCCATTCCACTGACTGAGCATGCACAGTTGTAAAGGTCTCAGATGAATTCGCGCAAAAGGAACTATGTCCATTGCCGCGACCATCAAACCTATTACTTCCATGCACTGCGCTATGGAAGGAAGAGGAACAGAATGAAGTACTTGACAAGAGTTTAGAAGTTTTGATTTTCTGGCCTCTGTCAGAAAAATCCTCATTTCTAAGGAGTCTATTATTGTTCCCAAGAAGGGAACTCTTGTTGACGGAGATAGAGAACTTTTTTCTACATTCACTTTCCACCCGTGAGATCTGAGAAAGGCCAGGACAATGTCCATATGAGCCTTTGCTTGTGGAAGGGACAACGCTTGAATCAGAATGTCGTCCAAGTAAGGTACTACTGCAATGCCCCTTGGTCGTAGCACCGCTAGAAGGGACCCCAGTACCTTTGTGAAAATTCTTGGAGCAGTGGCTAATCCGAATGGAAGTGCCACAAACTGGTAATGCTTGTCCAGAAAGGCGAACTTTAGGAACCGATGATGTTCCTTGTGGATAGGAATATGTAGATACGCATCCTTTAAATCCACCGTGGTCATGAATTTGACCTTCCTGGATGGAAGGAAGAATTGTTCGAATGGTTTCCATTTTGAACGATGGAACCTTGAGAAACTTGTTTAGGATCTTGAGATCTAAGATTGGTCTGAATGTTCCCTCTTTTTTGGGAACTATGAACAGATTGGAGTAGAACCCCATCCCTTGTTCTCCTAATGGAACAGGATGAATCACTCCCATTTTTAACAGGTCTTCTACACAATGTAAGAATGCCTTGTCTTTTTATGTGGTCTGAAGACAATTGAGACCTGTGGAACCTCCCCCTTGGGGGAAGCCCCTTGAATTCCAGAAGATAACCTTGGGAGACTATTTCCAGCGCCCAAGGATCCAGAACATCTCTTGCCCAAGCCTGAGCGAAGAGAGAGAGTCTGCCCCCCACCAGATCCGGTCCTGGATCGGGGGCCAACATCATCTGCTGTCTTGGTAGCAGTGGCAGGTTTCTTGGCCTGCTTAACTTTGTTCCAGCCTTGCATTGGCCTCCAGGCTGGCTTGGCTTGAGAAGTATTACCCTCTTGCTTAGAGGATGTAGCACTTGGGGCTGGTCCGTTTCTGCGAAAGGGACGAAAATTTGGTTTATTCTTAGCCTTGAAAGACCTATCCTGAGGAAGGGCGTGGCCCTTGCCCCCAGTGATATCAGAAATAATCTCTTTCAAGTCAGGGCCAAACAGCGTTTTCCCCTTGAAAGGAATGTTAAGCAATTTGTTCTTGGAAGACGCATCCGCTGACCAAGATTTTAGCCAAAGCGCTCTGCGTGCCACAATAGCAAACCCAGAATTTTTCGCCGCTAATCTAGCCAATTGCAAAGTGGCGTCTAAAGTAAAAGAGTTAGCCAATTTGAGAGCATGAATTCTGTCCAAAATCTCCTCATAAGAAGAATCTTTATTGAGCGCCTTTTCTAGTTCATCGAACCAGAAACACGCTGCTGTAGTGACAGGAACAATGCATGAAATTGGTTGTAGAAGGTAACCTTGCTGAACAAACATCTTTTTAAGCAAACCCTCTAATTTTTTATCCATAGGATCTTTGAAAGCACAACTATCTTCTATGGGGATAGTGGTGCGTTTGTTTAGAGTAGAAACCGCCCCCTCGACCTTGGGGACTGTCTGCCATAAGTCCTTTCTGGGGTCGACCATAGGAAACAATTTCTTAAATATAGGGGGAGGGACGAAAGGTATGCCGGGCCTTTCCCATTCTTTGTTTACAATGTCCGCCACCCGCTTGGGTATAGGAAAAGCTTCGGGGGGCCCCGGGACCTCTAGGAACTTGTCCATCTTACATAATTTCTCTGGAATGACCAAATTCTCACAATCATCCAGAGTAGATAACACCTCCTTAAGCAGAGCGCGGAGATGTTCCAATTTAAATTTGAATGTAATCACATCAGGTTCAGCTTGTTGAGAAATTTTCCCTGAATCTGAAATTTCTCCCTCAGACAAAACCTCCCTGGCCCCCTCAGACTGGTGTAGGGGCACTTCAGAACCAATATCATCAGCGTCCTCATGCTCTTCAGTATTTTCTAAAACAGAGCAGTCGCGCTTTCGCTGATAAGTGGGCATTTTGGCTAAAATGTTTTTGATAGAATTATCCATTACAGCCGTTTATTGTTGCATAGTAAGGAGTATTGGCGCACTAGATGTACTAGGGGCCTCCTGTGTGGGCAAGACTGGCGTAGACGAAGGAGGGGATGATGCAGTACCATGCTTACTCCCCTCACTTGAGGAATCATCTTGGGCATCATTTTCTCTAAATTTTGTGTCACATAAATCACATCTATTTAAATGAGAAGGAACCTTGGCTTCCCCACATACAGAACACAGTCTATCTGATAGTTCAGACATGTTAAACAGGCATAAACTTGATAACAAAGTACAAAAAACGTTTTAAAATAAAACCGTTACTGTCACTTTAAATTTTAAACTGAACACACTTTATTACTGCAAATGTGAAAAAGTATGAAGGAATTGTTCAAATTTCACCAAAATTTCACCACAGTGTCTTAAAGCCTTAAAAGTATTGCACACCCAATTTGAAAGCTTTAACTCTTAAAATAACGGAAACCGGAGCCGTTTTTATATTTAACCCCTATACAGTCCCTGGTATCTGCTTTGCTGAGACCCAACCAAGCCCAAAGGGGAATACGATACCAAATGACGCCTTCAGAAAGCTTTTTCTATGTATCTGAGCTCCTCACACATGTATCTGCATGTCTTGCTTCCCAAAAACAACTGCGCAATAGAGGCGCGAAAATGAGGCTCTGCCTATGATTAGGGAAAGCCCCTAGAGAAAAAGGTGTCCAATACAGTGCCTGCCGGTTATTTTACATAATTCCCAAGAATAAAATAACTCCTCAAAGCTATGAAGTATTAAAAATGCTTATATATCAATCGTTTTAGCCCAGAAAATGTCTACCAGTCTTAAAAGCCCTTGTGAAGCCCTTTATTCTTATGTAATAAAAATGGCTTACCGGATCCCATAGGGAAAATGACAGCTTCCAGCATTACCTAGTCTTGTTAGAAATGTGTCATACCTCAAGCAGCAAAAGTCTGCTCACTGTTTCCCCCAACTGAAGTTAATTCCTCTCAACAGTCCTGTGTGGAAACAGCCATCGATTTTAGTAACGGTTGCTAAAATCATTTTCCTCTTACAAACAGAAATCTTCATCTCTTTTCTGTTTCAGAGTAAATAGTACATACCAGCACTATTTTAAAATAACAAACTCTTGATTGAAGAATAAAAACTACATTTAAACACCAAAAAACTCTAAGCCATCTCCGTGGAGATGTTGCCTGTACAACGGCAAAGAGAATGACTGGGGAAGGCGGAGCCTAGGAGGGATCATGTGACCAGCTTTGCTGGGCTCTTTGCCATTTCCTGTTGGGGAAGAGAATATCCCACAAGTAAGGATGACGCCGTGGACCGGACACACCTATGTTGGAGAAAGGTGCACTACAACAAGGCCCACATCACCACATGATCCGTTATTGAGCACACATTTGGCGTACTGAAGAGCCGTTTACAATGCTTGGACACCTCCGGCGGGGGTTCTTCAGTACGCCCCCTCCAAAGTCTATTTTATTTTCTTTATCTGCTGTATGTTACACAACATTGCCATTAACGTGCCTGGTATAGATCTGGAGAGCTTGGATGATCATTTAGCTACAGTACAGTTTTTGCCAATAATGTTGTCAGGATTACCGTGTAACATACAGTAGTTTTATTTTTGTTATATTATTTTTCAATATTGCTTTTATTTCCAAAATGATGTTAATTTTGGTTATCTTGCAATTATTCGGCTAGATTATGAGTTTTGCGTTAAGGTACAAAAGCAGCCTTAACAGGTCCTAACGCTGCTTTTTTTGCGCCCACTGGTATTACAAGTCTTGCAGGTTTAGGGGCACCACACACTTTTTGGGCCTAACCGCAAACCAATTTACGTAAATTTCGTAAAGGCTTTTTTCAATGGGACTTGAGTTTGTCCTGGGAGGCCAAAAAGTGAGCGGTACACCCTCTACCGCCAAGATTCCTAAAGCATTTTAAAGTCAGTAGTTTTGAGTTTAACACTACAAAGCTGTAGCATAAAACTCATAACTAAAGTGCTAAAAAGTACACTAACACCCATAAACTACCTATTAACCTCTAAACCAAGGTCCTCACGCATCGCTGACACTAATGTAATGTCTACATAAATATATACACACATACACATATATATATATATATATATATATATATATAAGTTTATTTTTATATTTTTATGCTTAAAGAGACAGGAAACACCTAATTATTTTTTAAAGGAATTGGAAAGAACATACCTTTTTAAATAACTTTCCAGTTGCCATACATTATACACTTGGTGTTGTTCTCTTGTTATCCTTTGTAAGAGGAACAGCCCTGCACTACTGTCAGCAAGATTAACAGATCTAGTCAGCCAATCACAAAAGACAAATGTGTGCAGGCAACAATTAGCAGCAGATCCCACTAGTGTAGGATATATATTTATTTTCAAAAAGGGATACCAAAAATAGAAAGCAGATTTTATAAAGAGAAGTGGTTTTAAATGTATATGTATATACATTTTGAGTACCCAGGGCAGTTTAGTGAGTGATTTCTGGTTTGCTGTCATATTCCTGTTTAAAAGGATCGCTGTGTTAAAACAGTATTTTTGAAGCAAAAAAACTGAGAATTTGCATACCTAATTTGCATATCTTACCCACAATTCTCTTGTGCATTGGAAACATTGCATATTAAGAATTTCTGGTGGCAAGCGGGGATACTTGCTTAGATGTACTAATTTCCTATGCAAATATTTACATTGATTTAATTTTGAGACATGGAGGATTTTAATTTCAGTTTTTTATCTCCCCCCCCCATAATTTTAATGAATTTTTATATATATATATATTTCTCCAACATAGGTGTGTCCGGTCCACGGCGTCATCCTTACTTGTGGGATATTCTCTTCCCCAACAGGAAATGGCAAAGAGCCCAGCAAAGCTGGTCACATGATCCCTCCTAGGCTCCGCCTTCCCCAGTCATTCTCTTTGCCGTTGTACAGGCAACATCTCCACGGAGATGGCTTAGAGTTTTTTGGTGTTTAACTGTAGTTTTTATTCTTCAATCAAGAGTTTGTTATTTTAAAATAGTGCTGGTATGTACTATTTACTCTGAAACAGAAAAGTGATGAAGATTTCTGTTTGTAAGAGGAAAATGATTTTAGCAACCGTTACTAAAATCGATGGCTATTTCCACACAGGA
This sequence comes from Bombina bombina, assembly GCF_027579735.1. Taxonomy (NCBI): domain Eukaryota; kingdom Metazoa; phylum Chordata; class Amphibia; order Anura; family Bombinatoridae; genus Bombina; species Bombina bombina. Next base: position 54,202,052 of record NC_069510.1, on the reverse strand, counting down.
CTGTTGAGAGGAATTAACTTCAGTTGGGGGAAACAGTGAGCAGACTTTAGCTGCTTGAGGTATGACACATTTCTAACAAGACTATGTAATGCTGGAAGCTGTCATTTTCCCTATGGGATCCGGTAAGCCATTTTTATTACATTAGAATAATGGGCTTCACAAGGGCTTTTAAGACTGGTAGACATTTTCTGGGCTAAAACGATTGATATATAAGCATTTTTATTACTTCATAGCTTTGAGGAATTATTTTATTCTTGGGAATTATGTAAAATAACCGGCAGGCACTGTATTGGACACCTTATTCTCTAGGGGCTTTCCCTAATCATAGGCAGAGCCTCATTTTCGCGCCTCTATTGCGCACTTGTTTTTGGGAAGCATGACATGCAGATGCATGTGTGAGGAGCTCAGATACATAGAAAAGGCTTTCTGAAGGCGTCATTTGGTATTGTATTCCCCTTTGGGCTTGGTTGGGTCTCAGCAAAGCAGATACCAGGGACTGTATAGGGGTTAAATATAAAAACGGCTCCGGTTCCGTTATTTTAAGAGTTAAAGCTTTCAAATTTGGTGTGCAATACTTTTAAGGCTTTAAGACACTGTGGTGAAATTTTGGTGAATTTTGAACAATTCCTTCATACTTTTTCACATTTGCAGTAATAAAGTGTGTTCAGTTTAAAATTTAAAGTGACAGTAACGGTTTTATTTTAAAACGTTTTTTGTACTTTGTTATCAAGTTTATGCCTGTTTAACATGTCTGAACTACCAGATAGACTGTGTTCTGTATGTGGGTCATACGGTTTCAAGCTTGGTTTTGTGTGTACACTGTATATTCTGAAGAAGGGGAGTTTCATTCCCCAAAACGTCAATAAATTTGACTCTTTTTATTTGGAAAAATCCTGGTTGGTTTCTGTTTTTGTGGGAACTTGTTTATTTACATGGAACAACCCGGTGGCTGACTACAGGAGGGCAGATTCACATTGGGACTGCTTGTGTATACTTTTTGTGAAGAGCCCCCACCATCTTGGTTTACAGGACATCTCCTATCTGCTTCTGGGCATCTTTTGGATTCCTGGAATTTGTTTTTAGTCCTGGAGGACATAGAGTGTTTCGGATCCAGAGTGAATATGTTGGATGATACTACGCATACAAAGGATACAGCTATTCAAGTAAGACAAGCTCAAACAGGCACCGTATAATTTTTGAATGAGGACTTAGCTAGGATTCTATTTGCAGCCATTTTACATACAGTAAGTGAGACCCCTACAAATTTATATTTCTCTCTGTTAAAGTTGAAAAAAAGAGATGTAGATCTCTCCTTACATGGTAGCTATCTTTCTGAATACTTCCATTTGAGTCAGATACCAAGAGGGTTCAGAATAAGGAATATACCTACATTTGGTAGAGATAATACAGATTTCAAGAGGAAATGGTGTAACAAGTGTTCAGTGGACCTGGTACTGCTAGTAATAGAGGAGGTAACATCATTGCTACACACGGTTAAAAATGAAATAAAATCTTTTGAGGGGGTACATAAACAAACACTTACAGAGAATACTAGAGAGGATTGGCTACATAAACTGGGTACTCAAATAGATACCTATAAAAATGAGTTGATTATATTTAGAAACGGAAAACTTGATACTGTAAAATCTGACTACGAGAAGGGACGTGTATATAGGTGGCTCACCAACTCTAGTGAGGGACAACCACAGAGAAGAAATAGACCTAGACGAGTCAATTTTGATACAGTTGATTCTAGTGGGGTAGATTAATCTTACACAGAAAGAGAAACTACTGGCGGGAGATAGATAGCCCTGAGACACATTCCTTTAACTATAGGCACAATACTGATAATAGACCTTTTTTAGGGGTACAAACCCGATCCCGGTGGGGAGGAGGTGGAAATGACTATTTCTCAGGATGCAGAAGAATCGGCCACAAACCTCCACGCAGGGGCAGGTAACTGAGGATTGTAACATAATCATCAACTTAAAGTGTCAGTAAACCTAAAAAATAATGTTATAAGATTCTGCACATAGTGCAGAATTATAGAACATTATTTTAGTGCTATCATTATAAAACCTTTTTTTCCATTTTAATTTTTTGTTAAATATGCCCGTTTTACAGACCCGCTCTCTGCTGAGTGGGTCTGTTTTTTTTACACAGCGCATCAGGCCAGCTGTATAGTCACAGCCCGGCCCGACCGCGCCATAACATTAAGTGCAGCTCGTTCCTGCTCTGTCTGACGCGGTCGGGCCGGGCTGTGACTATACAGCTGGCCCGATGCGCTTGTGTAAAAAAAAACAGACCCGCTTAGCAGAGAGCAGAGAGCGGGTCTGTAAAACTGGCATATTTTTAAAAAATTAAAATGGAAAAAAAGGTTTTATAATAATAGCACTAAAAAAATGTTATATAATTCTGCAGAATTATATAACATTATTTTTTAGGTTTACTGTCCCTTTAAGCTCACACATATTCAATAAACATGAAATTAGCCTGTTAAACAAGGGCCTTTCTTTTGTCCCCAATAAGAGAGTAGGTGAACTTGAATTTTTGATTGACATGAATAGGTTTTTGAGACAGCTGAAGGTGAAATAATTTTTCCAACACCATGAGAGGGCAGTAGAAAGAGGGTTCATATTTTAGGATGAGAAACTAAGTTTGATCCTGTCAATTATAGCCCTAGAATAAAAACATTCGTTAGAATGGTACAGGACCAAGAGCTGGATTAATTTCCCACAATTAAATGGAGGGACAATCTGACTAGAAACCAACGTGATGCCATTAAGAGCCTACAGGATGATAAAACCATAGTTATCTGCCCTGTGGATAAGGGCGGAGGCATTGTTCTGCTTGATTATGTTGACTATCGTAATTACATCATGTTGCAACTGAACGACCCTAACACTTATGAAAAAACAGAATTTATGCTTACCTGATAAATTACTTTCTCTTTCGGTGTATCCAGTCCACGGATTCATTCTTTACTCGTGGGATATTCTCATTCCCTACAGGAAGTGGAAAAGAGAGCACACAGCAAAGCTGTCCATATAGCTCCCCCTCTAGCTCCACCCCCCAGTCATTCGACCAAAGGTTAGGAAGAAAAAGGAGAAACCATAGGGTGCAGTGGTGACTGTAGTTTAAACAAAAAAAATTTAACCTGACTTAAATGGATACACCGCAGAGAAAGTAATTTATCAGGTAAGCATAAATTCTGTTTTCTCTTGCAAGGTGTATCCAGTCCACGGATTCATCCTTTACTTGTGGGATACCAATACCAAAGCTTTAGGACACGGATGAAGGGAGGGAACAAGACAGGTACCTTAAACGGAAGGCACCACTGCTTGCAAAACCTTTCTCCCAAAAACAGCCTCCGAAGAAGCAAAAGTATCGAATTTATAAAATTTGGCAAAAGTATGCAGTGAAGACCAAGTCGCTGCCTTACAAATCTGTTCAACAGAAGCCTCATTTTTGAAAGCCCATGTGGAAGCCACTGCTCTGGTAGAATGAGCAGTAATTCTTTCAGGAGGCTGGTGGCCAGCAGTCTCATAGGCCAAACGTATGATGCTTTTCAGCCAAAAGGAAAGAGAGGTAGCAGTCGCTTTCTGACCTCTCCTCTTACCAGAATAGATAACAAACAAAGAAGATGTTTGTCTGAAATCCTTAGTTGCTTGTAAATAGAACTTTAAAGCATGAACTACATCAAGATTGTGTAATAGACGTTCTTTCTTCGAAGATGGATTAGGACACAGAGAAGGAACAACTATTTCCTGGTTAATATTCTTGTTAGAAACAACTTTAGGAAGAAAACCAGGCTTGGTACGCAAAACTACCTTATTTTAAGAGTTAAAGCTTTCAAATTTGGTGTGCAATACTTTTAAGGCTTTAAGACACTGTGGTGAAATTTTGGTGAATTTTGAACAATTCCTTCATACTTTTTCACATTTGCAGTAATAAAGTGTGTTCAGTTTAAAATTTAAAGTGACAGTAACGGTTTTATTTTAAAACGTTTTTTGTACTTTGTTATCAAGTTTATGCCTGTTTAACATGTCTGAACTACCAGATAGACTGTGTTCTGTATGTGGGGAAGCCAAGGTTCCTTCTCATTTAAATAGATGTGATTTATGTGACACAAAATTTAGAGAAAATGATGCCCAAGATGATTCCTCAAGTGAGGGGAGTAAGCATGGTACTGCATCATCCCCTCCTTCGTCTACGCCAGTCTTGCCCACAAGCATTACCAGTTTGTGGCACTTCCGTTCGGATTAGCCACTGCTCCAAGAATTTTCACAAAGGTACTGGGGTCCCTTCTAGCGGTGCTACGACCAAGGGGCATTGCAGTAGTACCTTACTTGGACGACATTCTGATTCAAGCGTCGTCCCTTCCACAAGCAAAGGCTCACACGGACTTCGTCCTGGCCTTTCTCAGATCTCACGGGTGGAAAGTGAACGTAGAAAAAAGTTCTCTATCTCCGTCAACAAAAGTTCCCTTCTTGGGAACAATAATAGACTCCTTAGAAATGAGGATTTTTCTGACAGAGGCCAGAAAATCAAAACTTCTAAACTCTTGTCAAGTACTTCATTCTGTTCCTCTTCCTTCCATAGCGCAGTGCATGGAAGTAATAGGTTTGATGGTCGCGGCAATGGACATAGTTCCTTTTGCGCGAATTCATCTGAGACCATTACAACTGTGCATGCTCAGTCAGTGGAATGGGGATTATACAGACTTGTCTCCGACGATACAAGTAGATCAGAGGACCAGAGATTCACTCCGTTGGTGGCTGTCCCTGGACAACCTGTCACAGGGGATGAGCTTCCGCAGACCAGAGTGGGTCATTGTCACGACCGACGCCAGTCTGGTGGGCTGGGGCGCGGTCTGGGGACTCCTGAAAGCTCAGGGTCTTTGGTCTCGGGAAGAATCTCTTCTCCCGATAAATATTCTGGAACTAAGAGCGATATTCAATGCTCTCAAGGCTTGGCCTCAGCTATCAAAGGCCAAATTCATACGGTTTCAATCGGACAACATGACGACTGTTGCGTACATCAACCATCAGGGGGGAACAAGGAGTTCCCTGGCGATGGAAGAAGTGACCAAAATCATTCAATGGGCGGAGACTCACTCCTGCCACTTGTCTGCAATCCACATTCCAGGAGTGGAAAATTGGGAAGCGGATTTTCTGAGTCGTCAGTCATTTCATCCGGGGGAGTGGGAACTCCATCCGGAAATCTTTGCCCAAATTACTCAGTTGTGGGGCATTCCAGACATGGATCTGATGGCCTCTCGTCAGAACTTCAAGGTTCCTTGCTACGGGTCCAGATCCAGGGATCCCAAGGCGACTCTAGTAGATGCACTAGTAGCACCTTGGACCTTCAACCTAGCTTATGTATTCCCACCGTTTCCTCTCATCCCAAGGCTGGTAGCCAGGATCAATCAGGAGAGGGCATCGGTGATCTTGATAGCTCCTGCGTGGCCACGCAGGACTTGGTATGCAGACCTGGTGAATATGTCATCGGCTCCACCATGGAAGCTACCTTTGAGACGGGACCTTCTTGTTCAAGGTCCGTTCGAACATCCGAATCTGGTCTCACTCCAACTGACTGCTTGGAGATTGAACGCTTGATTTTATCAAAGCGAGGGTTCTCAGATTCTGTCATTGATACTCTTGTTCAGGCCAGAAAGCCTGTAACTAGAAAAATCTACCATAAAATATGGAAAAGATATATCTGTTGGTGTGAATCTAAAGGATTCCCTTGGGACAAGATAAAAATTCCTAAGATTCTATCCTTTCTTCAAGAAGGTTTGGAGAAAGGATTATCTGCAAGTTCTTTGAAGGGACAGATTTCTGCTTTGTCTGTGTTACTTCACAAAAAGCTGGCAGCTGTGCCAGATGTTCAAGCTTTTGTTCAGGCTCTGGTTAGAATCAAGCCTGTTTACAAACCTTTGACTCCTCCTTGGAGTCTCAATTTAGTTCTTTCAGTTCTTCAAGGGGTTCCGTTTGAACCCTTACATTCCGTAGATATTAAGTTATTATCTTGGAAAGTTTTGTTTTTGGTTGCAATTTCTTCTGCTAGAAGAGTTTCAGAGTTATCTGCTCTGCAGTGTTCTCCTCCTTATCTGGTGTTCCATGCAGATAAGGTGGTTTTGCGTACTAAACCTGGTTTTCTTCCGAAAGTTGTTTCTAACAAAAACATTAACCAGGAGATAGTCGTGCCTTCTTTGTGTCCGAATCCAGTTTCAAAGAAGGAACGTTTGTTGCACAATTTGGATGTAGTTCGTGCTCTAAAATTCTATTTAGAGGCTACAAAGGATTTTAGACAAACATCTTCCTTGTTTGTGGTTTATTCTGGTAAAAGGAGAGGTCAAAAAGCAACTTCTACCTCTCTCTCTTTTTGGCTTAAAAGCATCATCAGATTGACTTACGAGACTGCCGGACGGCAGCCTCCTGAAATAATCACAGCTCATTCCACTAGGGCCGTGGCTTCCACATGGGCCTTCAAGAACGAGGCTTCTGTTGATCAGATATGTAAGGCAGCGACTTGGTCTTCACTGCACACTTTTACTAAATTTTACAAGTTTGATACTTTTGCTTCTTCTGAGGCTGTTTTTGGGAGAAAGGTTTTGCAAGCCGTGGTGCCTTCCATCTAGGTGACCTGATTTGCTCCCTCCCTTCATCCGTGTCCTAAAGCTTTGGTATTGGTTCCCACAAGTAAGGATGACGCCGTGGACCGGACACACCTATGTTGGAGAAAACAGAATTTATGTTTACCTGATAAATTACTTTCTCCAACGGTGTGTCCGGTCCACGGCCCGCCCTGGTTTTTTAATCAGGTCTGATAATTTATTTTCTTTACCTACAGTCACCACGGTATCATATGATTTCTCCTATGCAAATATTCCTCCTTTACGTCGGTCGAATGACTGGGGAAGGCGGAGCCTAGGAGGGATCATGTGACCAGCTTTGCTGGGCTCTTTGCCATTTCCTGTTGGGGAAGAGAATATCCCACAAGTAAGGATGACGCCGTGGACCGGACACACCGTTGGAGAAAGTAATTTATCAGGTAAACATAAATTCTGTTTTTTATATATATATATATATATATATATATATATATATATATATATATATATATACATACACACACACACATTATATATATATATATATATATATATATATATATACATATATATATACATAAACACACACATTATTTTTATATATATATATATATATATATATATATATAGAGGCCCTCGGTTTACGATGGTTCAATTTGCGCCGTTTCAGAATAACGCCCTTTTTTTTCCAGTCATGTGACTGCTATTGAAAAACATTGAGAAGCAGTGCATTGATTAAAATAGCCAGTAGATGGAGCTGTCCGCTTGTGTTGCAGCATAGATATGCAAGCCAAGCAAGCTGAAATTAATCAGTGTAACTTCCGGTCCCACTATATGGGAGATTGACGGTTAGATACCGCACACATGATTGTAAGCACATGATTATTTTAGGCACAATATAAGGATGTATCTAACACTGATGAGTTTGTAAATATGATGACAACCTATAAATGATATTATGAATGTTTTATTTTCTGCATATTTGTTTGAGTATCACGTTATATGATAATACCAGAAGTGAAGGTTGTTAACTTCCGAGTTCACTTGCAACTATTCCGAAAATTATGTCATTTTTGGCGCTTTTTTGACAGGAAGAAGGAGGTTCTGTTTGTAGTATCACTGTATTTAAGCTTGGTTTTGTGTGTACACTGTATATTCTGAAGAAGGGGAGTTTCATTCCCCAAAACGTCAATAAATTTGACTCTTTTTATTTGGAAAAATCCTGGTTGGTTTCTGTTTTTGTGGGAACTTGTTTATTTACATGGAACAACCCGGTGGCTGACTACAGGAGGGCAGATTCACATTGGGACTGCTTGTGTATACTTTTTGTGAAGAGCCCCCACCATCTTGGTTTACAGGACATCTCCTATCTGCTTCTGGGCATCTTTTGGATTCCTGGAATTTGTTTTTAGTCCTGGAGGACATAGAGTGTTTCGGATCCAGAGTGAATATGTTGGATGATACTACGCATACAAAGGATACAGCTATTCAAGTAAGACAAGCTCAAACAGGCACCGTATAATTTTTGAATGAGGACTTAGCTAGGATTCTATTTGCAGCCATTTTACATACAGTAAGTGAGACCCCTACAAATTTATATTTCTCTCTGTTAAAGTTGAAAAAGAGATGTAGATCTCTCCTTACATGGTAGCTATCTTTCTGAATACTTCCATTTGAGTCAGATACCAAGAGGGTTCAGAATAAGGAATATACCTACATTTGGTAGAGATAATACAGATTTCAAGAGGAAATGGTGTAACAAGTGTTCAGTGGACCTGGTACTGCTAGTAATAGAGGAGGTAACATCATTGCTACACACGGTTAAAAATGAAATAAAATCTTTTGAGGGGGTACATAAACAAACACTTACAGAGAATACTAGAGAGGATTGGCTACATAAACTGGGTACTCAAATAGATACCTATAAAAATGAGTTGATTATATTTAGAAACGGAAAACTTGATACTGTAAAATCTGACTACGAGAAGGGACGTGTATATAGGTGGCTCACCAACTCTAGTGAGGGACAACCACAGAGAAGAAATAGACCTAGACGAGTCAATTTTGATACAGTTGATTCTAGTGGGGTAGATTAATCTTACACAGAAAGAGAAACTACTGGCGGGAGATAGATAGCCCTGAGACACATTCCTTTAACTATAGGCACAATACTGATAATAGACCTTTTTTAGGGGTACAAACCCGATCCCGGTGGGGAGGAGGTGGAAATGACTATTTCTCAGGATGCAGAAGAATCGGCCACAAACCTCCACGCAGGGGCAGGTAACTGAGGATTGTAACATAATCATCAACTTAAAGTGTCAGTAAACCTAAAAAATAATGTTATAAGATTCTGCACATAGTGCAGAATTATAGAACATTATTTTAGTGCTATCATTATAAAACCTTTTTTTCCATTTTAATTTTTTGTTAAATATGCCCGTTTTACAGACCCGCTCTCTGCTGAGTGGGTCTGTTTTTTTTTACACAGCGCATCAGGCCAGCTGTATAGTCACAGCCCGGCCCGACCGCGCCATAACATTAAGTGCAGCTCGTTCCTGCTCTGTCTGACGCGGTCGGGCCGGGCTGTGACTATACAGCTGGCCCGATGCGCTTGTGTAAAAAAAAACAGACCCGCTTAGCAGAGAGCAGAGAGCGGGTCTGTAAAACTGGCATATTTTTAAAAAATTAAAATGGAAAAAAAGGTTTTATAATAATAGCACTAAAAAAATGTTATATAATTCTGCAGAATTATATAACATTATTTTTTAGGTTTACTGTCCCTTTAAGCTCACACATATTCAATAAACATGAAATTAGCCTGTTAAACAAGGGCCTTTCTTTTGTCCCCAATAAGAGAGTAGGTGAACTTGAATTTTTGATTGACATGAATAGGTTTTTGAGACAGCTGAAGGTGAAATAATTTTTCCAACACCATGAGAGGGCAGTAGAAAGAGGGTTCATATTTTAGGATGAGAAACTAAGTTTGATCCTGTCAATTATAGCCCTAGAATAAAAACATTCGTTAGAATGGTACAGGACCAAGAGCTGGATTAATTTCCCACAATTAAATGGAGGGACAATCTGACTAGAAACCAACGTGATGCCATTAAGAGCCTACAGGATGATAAAACCATAGTTATCTGCCCTGTGGATAAGGGCGGAGGCATTGTTCTGCTTGATTATGTTGACTATTGTAATTACATCATGTTGCAACTGAACGACCCTAACACTTATGAAAAAACAGAATTTATGCTTACCTGATAAATTACTTTCTCTTTCGGTGTATCCAGTCCACGGATTCATTCTTTACTCGTGGGATATTCTCATTCCCTACAGGAAGTGGAAAAGAGAGCACACAGCAAAGCTGTCCATATAGCTCCCCCTCTAGCTCCACCCCCCAGTCATTCGACCAAAGGTTAGGAAGAAAAAGGAGAAACCATAGGGTGCAGTGGTGACTGTAGTTTAAACAAAAAAAATTTAACCTGACTTAAATGGATACACCGCAGAGAAAGTAATTTATCAGGTAAGCATAAATTCTGTTTTCTCTTGCAAGGTGTATCCAGTCCACGGATTCATCCTTTACTTGTGGGATACCAATACCAAAGCTTTAGGACACGGATGAAGGGAGGGAACAAGACAGGTACCTTAAACGGAAGGCACCACTGCTTGCAAAACCTTTCTCCCAAAAACAGCCTCCGAAGAAGCAAAAGTATCGAATTTATAAAATTTGGCAAAAGTATGCAGTGAAGACCAAGTCGCTGCCTTACAAATCTGTTCAACAGAAGCCTCATTTTTGAAAGCCCATGTGGAAGCCACTGCTCTGGTAGAATGAGCAGTAATTCTTTCAGGAGGCTGGTGGCCAGCAGTCTCATAGGCCAAACGTATGATGCTTTTCAGCCAAAAGGAAAGAGAGGTAGCAGTCGCTTTCTGACCTCTCCTCTTACCAGAATAGATAACAAACAAAGAAGATGTTTGTCTGAAATCCTTAGTTGCTTGTAAATAGAACTTTAAAGCATGAACTACATCAAGATTGTGTAATAGACGTTCTTTCTTCGAAGATGGATTAGGACACAGAGAAGGAACAACTATTTCCTGGTTAATATTCTTGTTAGAAACAACTTTAGGAAGAAAACCAGGCTTGGTACGCAAAACTACCTTATCTGCGTGGAACACCAGGTAATGTGAATCACACTGTAAGGCAGATAATTCTAAAACTCTTCTAGCAGAAGAGATAGCTATCAAAAACAAAACTTTCCAAGATAACAACTTAATGTCTATGGAATGTAAAGGTTCAAAAGGAACCCCTTGAAGAACTGAAAGAACTAGATTCAAACTCCATGGCGGAGCCACAGGTTTATAGACAGGCTTGATTCTGACTAAAGCCTGAGCAAACGCTTGAACGTCTGGTACTTCTGCCAGACACTTGTGTAACAGGATAGACAAAGCAGATATTTGTCCTTTTAAGGAACTAGCTGACAATCCTTTCTCCAATCCTTCTTGGAGAAAAGACAATATCCTGGGAATCCTAATCTTACTCCACAAGTAACCCTTGGATTCACACCAACAAAGATATTTCCGCCATATCTTATGGTAGATTTTCCTGGTGACAGGCTTTCTAGCCTGAATCAGAGTATCTATAACTGACTCAGAGAACCCTCGCTTTGATAGAATTAAGCGTTCAATCTCCAAGCAGTCAGACGTAGAGAAACTAAATTTGGATGCTTGAACGGACCCTGTATCAGAAGGTCCTGCCTCATTGGCAATGTCCATGGTTGGACAGGTCCACTAGGTCTGCATACCAAGTCCTGCGTGGCCACGCAGGCGCTGTCAGAATCACCAAAGCCTTCTCCTGCTTGATTCTGGCAACCAGACGCGGGAGGAAAGGAAACGGTGGAAAAACATAAGCCAGATTGAAGGACCAAGGCGCTGCTAGAGCATCTATCAATACCGCCTTGGGATCCCGGGACCTGGACCCCTATAGAGGAAGTTTGGTGTTCTGACGGGACGCCATCAGATCCAACTCTGGAGTGCCCCAACGCTGAGTCAGCTGGGCAAATGCCTCCGGGTGGAGTTCCCACTCCCCCGGGTGAAAAGTCTGACAACTTAGAAAATCTGCCTCCCAGTTGTCTACTCCTGGGATGTGAATTGCTGAGAGATGGCAGGAGTGATCCTCCGCCCATCTGATTATTTTGGTTACTTCTATCATTGCTAGGGAACTCTTTGTTCCCCCCTGATGATTGACATAAGCTACAGTCGTGATGTTGTCCGACTGAAATCTGATGAATTTGGCTGCAGCAAGTTGAGGCCATGCCTGAAGAGCGTTGAATATCGCCCTCAGTTCCAAAATGTTTATCGGGAGAAGAGCTTCTTCCTGAGACCATAAGCCCTGAGCTTTCAGGGAGTCCCAGACCGCACCCCAGCCTAATAGACTGGCATCGGTCGTTACAATGATCCACTCTGGTCTGCGGAAACATATTCCATGAGACAGGTGATCCTGAGACAACCAACAGAGAAGAGAATCTCTGGTCTCCTGGTCCAACTGAATTTGAGGAGACAAATCTGCATAATCCCCATTCCACTGTTTGAGCATGCATAGTTGCAGTGGTCTGAGGTGTATCTGAGCGAAAGGGACTATGTCCATTGCCGCTACCATTAGTCCGATTGTCTCCATGCACTGAGCCACAGATGGCCGAGGAATGGAATGAAGAGCTCGGCAAGTAGTTAACAGTTTTAACTTTCTGACCTCCATCAGAAATATTTTCATTTCTACCGAGTCTATCAGAGTTCCTAGGAATGGAACTCTTGTGAGAGGGGAGAGAAAACTCTTTTTTCACGTTCACCTTCCACCCGTGAGACCTCAGAAAGGCCAATACAATCTCTGTGTGAGACTTGGTTCTTTGGAAAGTCGACACCTGAATTAAGATGTCGTCTAAGTAAGGTGCCACTGCTATGCCCCGCGGTCTTAGGACCGCCAGGAGGGACCCTAGCACCTTTGTGAAAATTCTGGGAGTGGTGGCCAACCCGAAAGGAAGAGCCACAAACTGATAATGCTTGTCCAGAAAAGTGAACCTGAGAAACTGGTGATGATCTTTGTGGATAGGAATGTGCAGATACGCATCCTTTAGATCCACGGTAGTCATATATTGACCTTCCTGGATCATTGGTAAGATTGTCCGAATGGTCTCCATCTTGAATGATGGGACTCTGAGGAATTTGTTTAGAATTTTGAGATCCAGGATTGGTCTGAAAGTTCCTTCTTTTTTGGGAACCACAAACAGGTTTGAGTAAAACCCCAGTCCTTGTTCTGCAATTGGAACTGGGTGGATCACTCCCATTGTAAGTAGATCTTCTACACAGCGTAAAAACGCCTCTTTCTTTGTCTGATCTGTAGACAGACGAGAAATGTGGAACCTTCCCCTTGGAGGAGAGTCCTTGAATTCTAGAAGGTATCACTGGGCTACAATCTCTAAAGCCCAAGGATCGTGTACATCTCTTGCCCAGGCCTGAGCGAAGAGAGAGAGTCTGCCCCCTACTAGATCCGGTCCCGGATCGGGGGCTACCCCTTCATGCTCTCTTGGTGGCAGCTGCAGGCTTTTTGGCCTATTTACCCTTATTCCAGCCCTGTTAAGGTTTCCAGGTTGCCTTGGGCTGTGAAGCGTTACCCTCTTGCTTTGCAGCCGGGGAGGATGAAGCAGGGCCGTTCCTGAAATTGCGAAAGGAACAAAAATTAGCTTTTGTTCTTTGTCTTAAAGGGCTTATCCTGAGGGAGAGCATGGCCTTTTCCCCTGGTGATATCTGAAATAATCTCTTTCAATTCAAGCCCAAAGAGGGTCTTTCCTTTGAAAGGAATGTTCAAAAGCTTGGATTTAGATTACACATTGGCCGACCAGGACTTCAGCCATAGCGCCCTGCGCTCCAAAATGGCGAAACCTGAATTTTTCGCCGCTAACTTAGCTATTTGAAAAGCGGCGTCAGTGATAAAAGAATTAGCTAGCTTTAGAGCCTTAATTCTATACATAATTTCCTCATATGAGGTCTCCGTCTGGAGCGAGTCTTCCAGCGCCTCAAACCAGAAAGCAGCTGCAGTAGTTACAGGAATAATGCAGGCAATAGGTTGGAGAAGAAAACCTTGTTGAACAAATATTTTCTTAAGTAAGCCCTCTAACTTCTTATCCATAGGGTCTTTAAAAGCACAACTGTCTTAAATTGGTATGGTTGTGCATTTAGCAAGTGTAGAAATAGCCCCCTCCACCTTAGGGACCGTCTGCCACGAGTCCCGCACAGGGTCAGGTATGGGGAACATTTTCTTAAAAACAGGAGGGGGAGCAAAGGGAACACCTGGTCTATCCCACTCCCTAGTAACGATATCCGCAATCCTCTTAGGGACCGGAAACTTATCCGTGTAAACCGGGACCTCTAGGTACTTGTCCATTTTACACAATTTCTCTGGGATCACCAAAGGGTCGCAGTCATCCAGAGTAGCTAATACCTCCCTAAGCAAAACGCGGAGGTGTTCTAGTTTAAATTTAAAAGCCAATGTATCTGAATCTGTCTGAGGAGGGACCCTTCCTGAATCAGAGACTTCTCCCTCAGACATCAAATCCCTCACTCCCACTTCAGAGTGTTGTGAGGGTATATCGGATATGGCTACCAAAGCGTCAGAATACTCATAATCTGTTCTTAAAACAGAGCTATCACGTAGGTAATACGGGCAATTTAGATAAAATGGCTGTAAGAGAATTATCCATGGCCCTACCTGCCCTTAGGGATCAGATTTGGGGGAATATATCTTTTATCAGGCCCTCAAACAGCAGCAGGACCCTCCATGTGAATCAGCATGAACTTCTCTACAAATTCTAACTGCGCATCTGAGATGCAAATTTAGGCCCCTCCCACTCTACTCCGGAGTTGTGAGGCCTAGTAAAACACTCTTAAGTGATTAAAAACCAGCCATGTGGGTAATAACCCCATAAAAAAAACCAAAAGGACTCTCAGTGTCTACAAACGATATTTTTCTTGAAAAAACAATCGATTGCCCTGAATCAGTGTCAACCAGCATAATTAGCCCCGTTATGTAAGCATTCAATCCCTTACTAAGTCTGTGAATATAGCTTACCCTCCCCTCATGGGGATATTGTCAGTCTCTTCTAGCATTATCTCAGTCTTGTCTAGAAATAAATGACTGAACATACCTCATTGCAGATTACCCTGCAAACCGTTCCCCCCAACTGAAGTTTTCTGGTACTCCTCAGTCCTGTGTGGGAACAGCAGTGGATTTTAGTTACAACATGCTAAAATCATTTTACTCTCAGCAGAAACCTTCATCACTTTTCTGCTAGAGAGTAAATAGTACAAACCGGTACCATTTAAAATAACAAACTTTTGATTGAAGATAATAAAAACTACAATTCTAACACCACATTCACTTTACCCTCCCGTAGTGAGACCCTAGTGCTTAGAGCCGGCAAAGAGAATGACTGGGGGGTGGAGCTAGAGGGGGAGCTATATGGACAGCTTTGCTGTGTGCTCTCTTTGCCACTTCCTGTAGGGAATGAGAATATCCCACAAGTAAAGGATGAATCCGTGGACTGGATACACCTTGCAAGAGAAATTAACTTTTGACCCAACAGACAAGTTTAAAAAACAGTTGGCGATATTGGTTAACTATGAAATCTCTCAGGGGTATCTAACTGAATCATTAGGCAAACAAATGATCACTAATTCTCTTGTGATTCCAATTTTATATTCAATACCCAACATACACAAATCCTTGACAAACCACCAGGCTGTCCCATTGTGTCCTCTCGTGACTCACTTTTACAACCGATAGCACAGTATGTTGATTTTTTGTTACAACCGGTGGTAGAGGACACTAGAGCTTTCCTGCTAGACTCCAGTGAATTATTAAGACTCCTGAAAGAGATCAAAACAGAGGATAAGGATTTACTTGTAGTATTAGATGTTAATAGTCTGTATACCATTATTCAACATTGGTTAGATTGATACCATGAGGGACCTACTTTTGGTCTCTGATAAATACGTGGGTCCACCCATAGAATTTGTAGTACAACTGGCTGAATTCTGTTTAACCAAAAATTACATTAAGTTTGAGAAATCATTCTTTCTTCAAGTGGCAGGCACTGCGATGGGGTCAAATATGGCCCCATCGTATGCCAATTTATTCATGGCAGGTTTTGAAAACTGTTACTTATGGTCAAAGGATGTACCTCAGGTCATTTTTTACAAGAGATACATCGACAACATCTTGTTGATTTGGAGGGGGAGCTCTGAGAGTCTGCATGAGTGGTTCCAAGAATTCAATAATACTGACACTACAGTCAGGTTTAGGATGTCCTTTAGTGAACATCAAATTAAATTATTGGACCTGCTAATCACTAAAGAACAGATGGGTTTGGAGACAGCTTTGTACTCCAAGCCCACGGATCTTAACTCCTTACTGATGTCCAATAGTTGCCACGCCCCTTCCCTTGTCAGAGCGATTATCAAATCGCAATATATTAGAGCTATTAGAAACAACTCTAGCAGAGAGAAGGAGGAGTCACACGTACAAGAGATGCAAAATAGATTTGCACAAAAAGGGTACTCACCCAATGTCCTTGAAGCAGTCAAAAAACAGATTAAGGATGCCACACAGGAGACACTATTATCCAAGAAAGAAAAACAGCAAAACACTGGGAAGAACATTATTTTTACAACCACCTTTGCCCCTAACACCTCTAAGGTTGGACAATCCATTAGAGAACATTGGCATATTTTACTCTCGGATCCGAAACTGAAATTTGCGAAGGACACTTGCCCTATTGTTGGATATAGATGCAAAACTAATCTCAGAGATCTGTTTTTCATTTCAGACCCCATTAAATGCTACACAGATGAAGATCGCAAAACCACACGCAAGGGATGCTTTTGGTGCCCTAATTGTACCACATGTAATGGAATGATAGCTACTAAAAAGTTTAACCATCCGCATGGCAACCAGAAATATATTATTAACCATCCTATTACGTGTACTACTACGCATGTTGTGTACATGATAATTTGCCCATGTGGCTTACATTACATGGGGAAGACTCAAGGGACTATCCATGAAAGAATGGCCAATCATCGAGCCGCAATTAGACAGGCCATAAAGAAAGGAGAATCGGAACAACCAGTAGCATGTCAGTGGTTGACAGCAAAGCATCCAGTATCAGCCATCAAGGTGATTCTCATTAACCACATCCCCAAATTGCCTCTTGGAGGTGATAGGAACAAGCTGCTTCTTAGGAGAGAAGCAGAGTGGATGTTTCGATTGGGGACCATACACCCTAAAAGGACTCAATTCTTTACCAGACTTTGGACCATTGTCATAAAGTTATGTAGTTATGTGACACAGTCGGAGGGGACACTGGTTGGTTGTGGAAGGGGACTGGGTGGGGGTGGTCTTCCGCCTATGGACAGGATTCTTACCCTACACCTGAGTCGTTGGTGTCTTTGTGTGATGGTGAGGGTTACATGTAGTTCATGTGATCACTATAAATACCCCCTAGACCTGGATAAGTGTTCCCTTTCTCTACTAGTGGCACTGATACATACTGCAGACAATGAGTTACAGAATGTCCTGATTAGGGGTTAATGTATGTAGTAACAATGTTGCCAATTTTGATTTGTAATTGTATAGCCTATACTATATAGTTCTATGATATTTGTCCTTGTATCCAATTAGAAGCCGTATCCTATAATCAGGGGTCGACAAATCTGTTTAAAATTTAGGAGACAGTAAGAATATTTAGGAGCCAGGTACACTTTTAGGAGCCAGCCAATGGTATTTGTATATAGATATATGGAGAATAACCCAAAAGTTAGGAGCCAGGGGTAAAATTCTAGGAGCCAGTGGCTCCCAGGCTCCTGGGTTTGTCGAGCCCTGTCCTATATAACCATGTATTTGAGCCATAACAACTTATACTGATGCTGAACCTCTATGTTTTAATTGAATTGTACTATCACTGTATTGTTATTGAGAATTGGTATATGTTCAACATGTATTAATATTCACGAGTGGTCTTATATTTTAGCTGCCTATATTTCTAGATTTGCATTGTTTAGGTATTGACATAATGTCCACATGATTTCAATCACTAGGAAGTATATGTGTTTGTATACAAATAGTATGGAAGTGACGTTGGATATGACGCTATTCCAGCAGGACCGGAACTGTAAGTGACGCAACTTCAAGTCCCATGATATGGGAGATTGATGGTTAGAGACCGCACACATGATTGTAAGCACATGATTATTTTAGGCACAATATAAGGATGTATCTAACACTGATGAGTTTGTAAATATGATGACAACCTATAAATGATATTAAGAAATGTTTTATTTTCTGCACATTTGTTTGAGTATCACGTTATATGATAATACCAGAAGTGAAGGTTGTTAACTTTCGAGTCCACTTGCAACTATTCCGGAAATGTCATTTTTGGCACTTTTTTGACAGGAAGAAGGAGGGTCTGTTTGCTGTATCACTGTATTTAAGCACGGTTTTGTGTGTACACTGTATGTTCTGAAGAAGGGGAGTTTCATTCCCCGAAACGTCAATAAATTTGACTCTTTTTATTTGGAAAAATCCTGGTTGGTTTCTGTTTTTGTGGGAACTTGTATATTTACACGGAACAACCAGGTGTCTGACTCCAGGAGGGCAGATTCACATTGGGACTGCTTTTATATATATCTCAATGAGTATATTAGAAGATATATGTAGAATGGTATGAATAAAGTTGCAATAAGAAGAGTAAATCTTCATTTGATAGACATTCATGGAAAATAATTTGATACATAAGGATATTTATCAGCATTCCGATGCTTAGTCTAATTCTCATCGCGTTGAATTTGACATGCGTGTTTTTGACAGACTTTTCGATAAATAAGGTTGTTGAATGTAGACTTGCGGCAGCGATGTCTAGAGAGAATATTGACGCCAGCGAATGCAACAAAATTGAAACTTTGAAAAATAGGCCCCTATAGGTCTAAAGGGAAATTTAAGGCCCCCAATCACTTTTGTTCCTTTCGTAAGATCAGAAGCCTTCCCCCACTCCTAAAGCCT
The DNA here is from genome assembly GCF_027579735.1 of Bombina bombina. Lineage (NCBI taxonomy): Eukaryota > Metazoa > Chordata > Amphibia > Anura > Bombinatoridae > Bombina > Bombina bombina. The sequence goes on along the minus strand of NC_069510.1, from coordinate 54,183,327 downwards.
CTACTAAATGAAAAGACTGAGCTAGTACCAACTATTGTTGTTTCTTCAAAATCATAGTTGGAGGATCAATTTACCAAAGAGTTTCTTGATTTCTCAGACAAATATCAATTATTTGGGTTTCCAAATAGACAGAAGCACAGTGTTATCTATATGAAACACATGAACTAATGCCCTCTAGCTGTGAAAAACTGTCAAATGCTTTCAGATGAGAAGTGGCCTTCAGGGGCTTATAAATTAGCATATGAGCCTACCTAGGTTTAGCTTTCAACTAAGAATAACAAAAGAACAAAGCAAATTTGATGATAAAAGTAAATTAGAAAGTTGTTTAAAATGACATGCCCTATCTGAATCATGAAAATTTAATTTGGACTTTACTAACTCTTTAATCAAATATTTAAAATGCGTATGTAAATTACACAGAAATAAATCATATTAACTATGCACAGCATAAATCGTAAGGCAAGTACACTGCAATACAAAAAAAAGCAAGAAATTGGTAATTAAAAGTACAAAATACAAAGCGTAAATGTTGTTTTTTCGCAGTGGCGTCACTAGGGGGGTGCGGGCCACACCTGGGTGACACCAAAAAAATAATTTTTAATTTTTTTTAATTTTATTGAAATTCAAAGAAATACAATGTTGAGATGCATAGATTATTTTATTAGAGGCTGGCATTTGTGAACATTAGTGGGACTGGGGAAGTTGTAGACACACAATTTTTTTGCCCCTTGAGCCAGTGCTGCAATTTCAACAAATAGTTTTCCCGGCTGCTTTTGCTTGTTTGTACTTTGCTCCTCCCCTGCCCAATTTCACGATGAATGTTGTGGGTGTGCCGTGGGGCTTTTAAAGTTGCGCTGCTAGCCTAAACCTGCCTGCCTATCTGTGCTCACTGCTCAGTGACATGCGGCCAAGGGCTGTGCACTGACAGACTTGGAACAGAGTCAGAGAGCAGAATTTTCATAGTTTGCGTGCCTAAACCTTTTCTTCAGTGATTTATTTTAGAGTGCTCTGTTTATCTTTCATTTGATGCTCTGCTGAGCCAGGGAGCAGCTCTAGGCATGAGCTTCATAATTAATGCAGTGCAGTTTACATATTTTGTATGTGTGTGTCTGAGTTTTTGTGTGTCTCAGTGTTTTTGTGTGTGTGTTTTTGTGTGTGTGTCTGAGTGTGTTTCCGAGTGTTTGTGTGTGCATCCGAGTATGTTTTTAAGTGTGTCTGAGTGTTTGTATGTGTGTTTGCCTGTGTTTTTGTGTGTGTCTGCTTCCTGGGGGGGGGGGGGGTGTGACACCATGACTTACCGCACCGGGTGACACCAACCCTAGTGACGCCACTGTTTTTTCGTAAGATGGGCTGAACATGGGCCCACAATATACATATATTTTCTTTTTGCTTTCTACACTGTAGAAGATTCAAATTAAGCTCATAAAAACTTAAGTGGTACAAAGTTGAGAACTAATGTATTGGTACTAGACATAATGATACATTCTAAGCAAAGAAATTCCTGCTGCCACAACTGTGACCCACATCTGAGGGAATCCTATAAAAACTATGTCTCAGGACATGATATTAAGCATTTTCTATGCACTTGCACAAATGGGGGGGAACAGAGATGTGACAGTGCTGCACCATGCCCACTTCACAAGACTGCGGCTACGGTCCTCATACACAAACACTTCAGCTGCAAATCTCAAAGGCAAGGACCTGTCTCTGCAACAGCAATGTTACTACTGTACTCTGTGTGGCACCTGGGACCTGCAGCAATAGTCACAACTGGATGGCAAGAAACACCCTCCAGTAGTTTTAAATGTGCTTCACAGTTATGTCTGTGCCTGCAGCTCTCTTTAAAGCTGTTCTCTTATTTTAACTCATTACATGCTATTGCAGCACACTTATTGTTGCATCCCGTGATAGAAGCACTGCTTTCACATATCTGCTATATGACAGCTGTTCCTCACACTTCACTTTAGCTCACAGAGAGCGGAATTGTTACAGTTTTGTAGATTTTTGCCCAGTTTTAAAGATACATAACAAATTTCAGCTCAGGGATGGTGACATCCAGTGTGAAGATGCAGAGCTTATAAATCTTGCAAAACTGGGGAGTCTTTCACCGTCTATGTTCTCTTCATTAAAAGTGTGTACACTCCATATAAAGTTCACTTTGATATACATCCATCTAATAAAAGAATAAAAGAATATAAGAAATTCAATAACTGTAGCTACAATCACATACAGCTCTCACACAGAGACGCCCACTAGCCACAGTCTTGTATATATAGCAAAGTTAACTTTATATGGAGTATATCCACTTAGGAAGCTGAACTGGAGGAACCATATTCCACCTCTGGAGGACATCTTTGGGAAACGGCTACCACATGTGCTATATGTTGATGTAGTGCACCTCGGCTCTAAGCAAGGTTTTAATTGTGAGTGTGCATTCAGCTTTTTTATTAAACAAGCTGTGTAAAACCAAAGTATCTACACTTAGTAACGCTCTGTGTTTGGCGCTTCTTCTCTTTTGTTTTTTCTAGATATAGTGAGTAGTAACCCTGCTACTGCAGTTCTACTCAGCAGTTTAATGTCTCTTTACCATTTTGGGATGTACACAATGCTTTCTTTTGGACCATTTAACATCCACAGATTATATATAACCAAAAATATGCACAACTGTACAATTTCTTGGTGCACACAAATTATGGATAACAGTAAGAGATAAAAACAACATGTGGATGCAAATAGATTCCTGTTTAACCTTTACAAAGTGCTTTGCTTAACATATGGAGTTACTGTTCATCAATAAGCTTGCAGTCTTAAAACCAGTTCAGAACAACAGCTCTCCGCCCAACAGAACCCTGAGGGAATGAACTGGAGAAGGGTGTGCACAGCACAGTTAGATACTGACTATCCACTCGAGAGTGGGAGGGATAAATGAGGGGATTCATAGTGCATTGCTGCTACACAAGCTTAGTACACGAAAAGCAGTTATGTAAAATACGGAGTATATACACTGTTTAAACTAAAGCCTTGTCTTGCAGGATGATTGCAGCTTAGCAACCCTGATTTTCAATAAAGTCTGGGGTGCAAAACTAACCTTCAATGTGGTTTATCTAGTTCTCCTTTCAGAGACAAGATTTATTTCCTATAAGTAGTCAATCCCTCTTCTATGTCCATCTGAAGTATTATTCTATCTTATTCTAACTGCAGCATCCTCACTATCGCCCCCCAAAAACTGCTATCTTACAGGAATTTAAATTACTTGAACCTCCCAGAATTTTTTTCTAAATTCAAACCTCTGCTTTTCATTTATTTCATCACTCTCTTGTGGCGTCACATAATTCTGCAATAAAATTTACACTTGACAAAGCTGCACCCTCTACAGTTAGCTGTGCATCAGGCACTTGATGACGACCATGTCATACCAAACAGACCCTCTATTTTCAGCTATATCCATGAACTGCTGAATGACCATGTCATACCAAACAGACCCTCTATTTTCAGCTATATCCATGGACTGCTGAATGACCATGTCATACCAAACAGACCCTCTATCTTCAGAGATATCTTTGGACTGCTGAATGACCATGGCATACAAAACAGACCCTCTATCTTCAGCTATATCCATGGACTGCTAAGCCATGGCATACCAAACAGACCCTCTGTCTTCAGAGATATCCATGGACTGCTGAACGGCTATGGCATACCAAACAGACCCTCTATCTTCAGCTATATATATGGACTGCTGAGCCATGGCATACCAAACAGACCCTCTATCTTCAGAGATATCCATGGACTGCTAAACGGCTATGGCATACCAAACAGACCTATCTTTAGCTATATCCATGGACTGCTAAACGTCAGCGGAGGAAAATCGTGCCCCCGTGCTCACTTGCTCCACTATAAATTCATCCTCAGCTCATACCACACTGCCTTCAGCCTGTCCAAACAACTTTCTCCTCCCTCATGTCAACTCATTCGTCCAACCCCAGAAAGTTGTTTTCAACTTTCATCTCCTTTGTCCACCTACACCTTCACTCACTACCAAACTCACTGCAAAGATTAACACTGCTAATTGTGTCAATTTTATTTTTAAAGTGATCAAACACATCTCTTCCTCCCACCCATCAAAGCCAACCCTTTTACCCATCCCTTCTATTAAAGTTACATGAAATCTATTTTTTTTCTTACATGATTTAGAGAGATCATGCAATTTTAAACAACTTTCCTATTTATTTCTATTATCTAATTTATTTTGTTCATTTGGTATCCTTTATTGAAAAGCATACCTAGGTAGGCACAGGAGCAGTTGATTGGTGGCTGCAAAAATATACCTCATGTTATTGTCTCACCCATGTGCATTGTTGTTTTTTCAGCAAAGGATACCAAGAGAATAAAGCAAATTAGACACTAGAAGTAAATTGGAAAGTTGATTAAAATTGTATTATATATCTGATACATGAAAGAAACATTTTGGGTTTCATGTCCCTTTAACAAAACTAACTTCTGTCCTGTTACAGCAGAAGTGGTCTTCCCACTCCTTTTTTTAAAAAACAGAAGAAAGCATGAGATTAATGCAATGCTACCAAAAAATATCCTGTATATGCTATATAAGCCTATAAAGAGGTGTGTCATTAACACATGAATTTTACATTTGTAGCATTAATAATAATGAAACAAAAAATAACTTTTAATAAAGACATTTATAAAAGTATAGTAATTGTCAGCAATTGGATACTATATTTACCATCACAAATGCACATGTTGAAAAGAAAAAGAAAAACACAATGCTAAGGCACAGTGCAAGTGCTATCTTTGCTATTCTTAGTATGAGACTTCGTAGAGAGACATTTTTAACTTGCAAAGATAACGCTTGCAGAATTATCGTTGCTAATACAGATATGAGAATATAATAGCTCTAAACTTCAGCTAAACTACAATCTGGGAGCTTGAATACATTTATCTCACTCTATATTCAACAGTTACCATACATACTAGTTATGTCATATTAGAAGCAATTTTATAGATTTGGCGACACAGCTTCAGATCAAAGATCCCTGACATACGTTTCCCCAGCACTTCTTCAGAGGGCCCCCCCCCCCCCCCGCTTCTAAAGTGCAATCAAATTGTGGAACTCACTGCCTAAGGCGATGGTGAATGCCAATTCCATGGCCTAGATACATTTCTGACTAGAAACAGAATTAAGGGATATAATTGCTTGGGTTAAATGGGTCACCTTTTTAATGGGATAAAGCTCAACTGGAGCTTTTCCTATCTGTATATGTTGAAATCGATAGACTTCTGTCTTCTTTCAACCTCATCTACTATGCTACTATGAGACACAGCCCTCCAATGGTTTGCTTCCTGTCTATAAAACCACTTATTTAGAGTTTCCTTTAAATGGCCATTAAAGTCAAAATTAAACATTTATGATTCAGATAGAGTTGCAATTTTAAACAACTTTCCAACTTACTTATGTTCTCTAATTTGATTTGTTCTCTTGCTATCTTTTGTTGAAAAGCATACCTTAATAGCTCAAAAGCTGCAATGGACTACTGGGGAGCTAGCTGCTGATTGGTGGTTTATGCATGATACGCAATGGACTACTGGGGAGCTAGCTGCTGTCTGTCATGCATGATACACTCATGAGGAGTCCTTGATACCTGGATTAGTAACCCAACAGAGGTGGTATTGTGGTCTCAGCATTGCCAGGTTAATCTGAACTGCTCTTTCTTTGTGTAAGATCTGTGTTTGTTCAGGAATGCTGTGGTCTAAAGACCCCCCCACAAACACACACTTATAGGCTGGCTATAAGTGGTTGAATGATTGTAAATTAACACAAGAGCAGGGGGCTTGACAAGACAAAGGAAACACTGAGTTAGAACTAAATGTTACACAAAAATTAGACAGAACTTGCATGGGACCAGAAGGAGCAACAACTGAAGCAGGTTCTTACAATATACCTAAAGGAATTTGGTAATTGTTTGTTTATTATGTCCCATTTTATTTTAAAGAATTGTATCTTTGCATATATGTTATTCTGAATGTTTTTATAATTTGGCACTTTGTAGCCTATATTGGTATTTTTGATATTAAATATATAGAAAATCTAATTCTGTCTTTGAGCTCTAATATCTGAATTCACACTCTGAAGAGACAAGGTTAATGGCTCGTTACCTAATTGTTAATGGTGTGAGTTATTGGGTTTCTAAGACACCCTTTTAATTTCAAATTCTTGGTGGTGGCAGCAAGTGTTAAGCTGGGTTGGTGTAGGCAGGATTTAGGGGTTAATTTGGTGTCCCTTTATGTCCTTTGTAGAGATAAAAGTTTCAGGGAACCAGATGCTGCGTGCTATTAACCCCTTCATGCCCACACCCTCCCCATTGTGACAGCTGGGTGGATAGGCTTAACCGTCACACTGTCTCATAAGGATTAACATTACAGAAATTTCCCACATTTGTTGTTACAGACCACGATTTAATTTAATTGGAACTCTATACTTTCAGAATGTTCTGTCAGACATGTATATAACTATAACATGCAAGAAACAACAGCTGGAACAATTAAGGATTGAAATTACTAACCTACATAGGGATATGAAAAATTATGTTACACATAATGACTATACGAAACTGTGCATTATCTTAAATGCGATGGTGACATCTATTAAGGAGGACAAAGATTGTTGGACTATAAAAATAATGTGGTTGAGATGTGGTCAAACAATAATAAAAGAAGAGGCAAAAGATGCCTCTTCTAATGAAGAAGAAGGCCGTGTTTTTACCCTATTAAATCAGGCACATGAAGATCATTTAACTGATAAGGAAGTAGCAGTAAGACATGCAGTTCAACCCAGTAGATCACTGGGACAGAGGGAAGTTAGTTTGCCCCTGATAAAAGATAGGGGTCTTGCAGGAAGGTTCCACAAAATAAATGTATTACTCAGTCAGGTGAGAGCAGCAATGCTACAGCTAAATACCAATATACTAAAACAGATGATAACAGAAGGAAGTCTACCTGAAAGACCCTCACCTGAGGCATACAGCGCATACAATAGTAACACTTGTGTCATAAATGCTAAAAGGACAGAAATAATTTTTTAGGATAGAAAAAACACCTGCAGAAGTACCTCCCAGGACCTGCATATCACTATATGCAGGTCCTGGGAGGTACTTCTGCAGGTGTTTTTTCTATCCTAAAAAATTATTTCTGTCCTTTTAGCATTTATGCTAGTCCATAAATAAAACCTCCACTGATCCAATCAGCAGTGCTAGTGACTCAACACCTCTGTGTAACTAGCGCTGCTGATTGGAGTTTCAGTTAGCAGGTAATCAAGAGGACAAGAGGTTGTATTCATAGACAATGCAACATTTTGATTATCTTTATGTTACAGATCCTATCGTCCCCATCTCGATCATCTACCTAAGGTGCACAAGTCTCTGGAGTAAAAAGATTGTGGGCTAGATTAGGAGTGGAGTGCTAACAGTTACATGGAAGCGAAAAGGGGTTTAAACCGGGTGTTTGTGCGTCAGGTTTTTTCGCTCATATTACAAGTTGAAAGTAAAGGTGATCACTTGAACGCAATTGAAGTTAACACGCGTTGGGAAATTGCAACCTCGGAGCTCTGGTTAACTGTTTCGCAAATCAAAAAAGTGTCACAAAACACATCAAGATACATTACAAGGTACAGTAACAACTATATATATATATATATATATATATATATATATATATATATTTATGAATGTACCTATGTATAAACCTGCATAAAATTATATAGTTGGTGAATACATAACCCTGATCAAATTTGTCAAATATTAATACATTTCCAAGTACAAGAATTTACCAACTATATCATTTTATGCAGATTTATGTTATTTAAGTGCAAAATTTGCATCAAATTATCAATATCATTTTACACTTTTTTGTTTAAATTTCTTTTTTTCTTTTTTTTTGTTTAAATAATTTTTATTGATTTTTTGGGAAAAAACATGGACATATAATGAACAACAAACATAAACCAATAATTGTTTTTCAATTACAGTAAGGTATTATAATATCTTAGTGATCATTTCTTTCCCTTATTTGAGGAAAGCAAAAAGCAAATTAAAAATAAGTTCTTTGGGTAATAGGGAGAGAGGTGGACAGAGGACGGGTATGGAGAGGGTTAGGGCAGATAATAATAGGGATTAGTAAAAAGTAAAAAGGTATGTAACAAGAGGGGGGGAATATAGGGGACGAGAGGGAGAGAGGATGGTTAAGGAGGGATATGGAGAGGGTTAGAGCGTGCAGCAAAAGAAATCAGTCGGGTGATAAACAGCAAAAATAAAAGAATACAGATATACAAGGGTACATAATGTCATGGTAAAATACAATATAATGTAATTTCCTTGCGCTTGTCTTTTTTTAGGTGTAACCTGAATAAATAATTAGACAGCATAAATCAGTGAACATTCTCCAGCTACCTTGAGTCTTTGTCGTGTCTTAAAGTGAGAAGGGGGAGGGAGGTCTGAGGGGGAGTAGGAGAGGGGTTCGGGCAGGTGACGGTAAGGGATAGGAGGAAGTAGACAAACATAAAAATATGTAAAGATAAATTATAGAATAATATAGTATATTATAGTGTGGTTCCATGTAAATCCTTTGCAGTTAATCCTTGCAAAGAATGAAATACATACTTCGAAGGATTATGGAGCCTGTGGTATTTAGCAGTGAAGAAGGGTCGGTTTTGTAGAGTCATGGTGTTCTTTGTTCCCATAGGAAAATTATATCTAGTATAAAATCTCTCTTTCCTATAAAACAATAATGTCTCTTCTCTAAAGCTAGTATGTGTGTGACTTCTGACACCCAGTGTTCATAAGTAGGGGGATGAGCTTGTTTCCAATACCGAGGGACAACGCGTCTAGCGCAAGTTAACATCAGTTGAAGGAGTTTCCTTCGGTAGACACATTCCAATCTAGGGATTTGGTTTAGTAAGATCATGGTTGCCGAAAGGGATATCTGTGTGTTCAATGTAAGATTGATGCTACGCTCGATTTGAGCCCAGTAAGTGGACATTTTATTACAGGACCACCATATGTGGGAAAGTGTGCCCACTTCCCCACATCGTCTCCAGCAGCTCGAGTTAGCTCCTGGATATATTTCATTCAATTTTTGAGGTGTAAGATACCAGCGCGAGATGATCTTATAATTAAGTTCGGTCAGAATGAGTGAGGAGGAGGAGGAGTGGACTGTGTTAAAACATTTTAGCCAGGTGTCTTTTGGGAGCTGAACTCGAAGTTCAGTTTCCCATTTGGTGGTATATGAGGGTAGTTTGACTGTGTGTATAGCTCTTAAGAGTTTATCAGGCCCATTTATCAAGCTCCGTATGGAGCTTGAAGGGCCGTGTTTCTGGCGAGTCTTCAGACTCGCCAGAAACACAAGTTATGAAGCAGCGGTCTAAAGACCGCTGCTTCATAACCCTGTCCGCCTGCTCTGAGCAGGCGGACAGGAATCGCCAGACATCAACCCGATCGAATACGATCGGGTTGATTGACAGCTCCCTGCTGGCGGCCGATTGGCCGCGAGTCAGCAGGGGGCGGCGTTGCACCAGCAGCTCTTGTGAGCTGCTGGTGCAATGTTAAATGTGGAGAGCGTATTGCTCTCCGCATTTAGCGAGGTCTTGCGGACCTGATCCGCAGTGTCGGATCAGGTCCGCAAGCCCTTTGATAAATGGGCCCCCAAGTGTGAGAGAGAGAAGGGATTTTTGAATGTCTTTTGTATTGCATAGCTTCTCAAATGGGGTAAGCGGACGGAGGCAATCATTTTTATGAGGGTTATCCATAATTGCTTGGCGTATTTGGAGATAGGGAAACCAACAGTGGAAGGGAGAGCCTATTGATTCCCTTAAGGCAATTCTATCCCTGATTTGGGAGTTTTCTGTGAGTAAAAATATAGGCATATTTTTCAGGGAAGAATCTTCTGGTTCAAATTTGAACTGGTGTTGGGATAAAAAAGGGTGTTATTTAACAGTGGAGTCATTGGAGAGATTGGGGTAGAGAGAGTGTTTGGATTTCGAATAAGAGAGTCCCATATGGTTAAGGTAGTTTTTATGCATTCATTAGCCTTAGTTATGGGGGGTCTGGATGATTTAGGGAGCCAACAAAGATCTTGCATCCCGCTTAAGCCAAGGGAGGCAGCTTCCATTTGGATCCATAGTTTGGAGGAGGGGTTGTGAGACCATGAGACTATTCGTGTTAAATGTGTCGCTTTGTGATACTGAAATAAATTTGGGACATTTAGGCCACCTTCCTCCTTACTTAAATACATAGAATTCTTTGACACCCTTGGTTTTTTGTAAGCCCAAATAAAAGAATCTAGCATCTTTTGTTGCGTACGAAGGTAGTGTCTCGGTAATGATATTGGTAGAGCTTGGAATATGTATAGATATTTAGGGAGTATCATCATCTTTATTGTGTTTATGCGGCCTATCCAGGAAAGGTGTCCTTGTTTATGCCATGTATGTAATAGGGAGAAGACATGAGTTTGAAGTGTAGTATAGTTCTCTTGGAATACATTTTTAGGGTTCTTTGGTATATTTAGTCCTAGGTATCTAAGGGTATTTACGACAGGGAAGGGAGTTTTATGTAAAATATAGTCCATTTCCATTGAGTTTATGTGGATGGGGATAATGCTCGACTTATTCATGTTAATTGAATAGTTGGAAAATTGTTTATAACTCTCCAGATCTCTTATCAGGGCTGGAATGGAAGTTAGTGGTGCCTGCAGAGTGAAGATGATGTCGTCTGCAAACAGGAGACATGTTTGTTGGATGTTACCTACCTTAATTCCCAAAATATTTGGATTGTTTCTGATTTGAATAGCTAAGATTTCTACCGTGAGAGCGAATAGGAGAGGGGATAACGGACATCCCTGCCTGGTGCCATTAGAGATAGGGAAGGATTGAGATATTATGTCATTAACCTTAATAGTGGCTCGAGGGTTGTGATATAAGGCTTGTACTCTGGACAAGAATATGTCTGAGAGGCCGAATTTCGACAGGACCGACCACATAAAATGCCAGTCGACCCTGTCGAAGGCCTTCTCAGCATCAGTAGACAGCAGCACTAGGGGGCTTGTTTGTTCGTGTGAGGTTAATAATGTATGTAGGAGTCTAGTGGTATTGTCTTTTGCTTCAGGGCCACTAACGAATCCCACCTGATCAGGGTGGATGACCTTCGGTAGGACTCGGGCAAGACGATTAGCTAAGATCTTAGCATATATTTTAATATCCACATTTAAGAGAGAAATCGGGCTATAGTTGCTAACAAGATCTCTGGGTTTATCTGGTTTCAGAATTACTGTTATCATAGCATTTAAAAGAGATTGGGGGGATGTAAGACCCTGGTCTATAGAGAGAAATAGCTCTTGTAAATGTGGGGCAAGATTACCTATTAATAACTGGTAAAATTTGGTTGTAAGGCCATCTGGACCTGGTGATTTTCCATTGGACATGGATTTAATCGTGTTGACCACTTCTAGTAAAGAGATGGGGGAGTCTAGCATAGACACGTCTAAATACATTTGTAGCTTGTCTCTACTCCCCTGATCATTTGTGTTGTTTATGTTGTAAAGTGAGGTGTAGTATGTAACGAAGCTGTCAGCTATATCTTCGTTTTTAGTGCAAACTACTCCTGTGCTTTGTTTAATGGATTGAATATGAGAGGAAAGCCTCTTTTTTTTTAAGGATCTGGCTAACATTTTTCCGGCTTTGTTTGATTCAGCATAGAATTTAGCTTTTGTTGTCAGGGCGCGCATATGTGCATTTTCTACCAGGAATTTATTAAGGCTTTCCCTAGCTTCCATGACTGCAGATAATTTTTGTGGGGATTTTGGGTCTTTTTTATGTATAGCTTCACTTTTCTCTAGAGAGTTAGACAAGGTGTCGAATTGAGCAGATCTCTGCTTTTTAAGTTTCGCTGTTAGTTGTATGATAACTCCCCTAATATAACACTTGTAGGATTCCCAATTGTTTGCAGTGTTCGTGTCTGCAGATATATTAAATACAAAATATTCGTCTGTAAATTTGATGAGTTGGTCTATGATTTCATTGTCTGTGAGAATATACTCATTTAATCTCCAGTTTAAACTGTGACTAGGTTTACTCGTCCATTTAAAGATAGATTTAACTAGACTATGGTCTGACCATGTAGTGTGTGAGATTTTTGAGTCGACCAAATTCGTCAATGAGGCTTGGTCACAGAATATGTAGTCGAGTCTGGTATAAGATTTTTGCGGGTGAGAGAAAAATGTGTAATCTCTGATGGAGGGGTGTACCGTTCTCCAGGTATCAAACAGCTTCAGTGTGTGGAGAGATGTGTTATTATTCCTAATCTGTGAGTTTCTTAGGTAGGAGTGACCTGTTGAAGTGTCCAGTATAGGGTCCGAAGGGTAATTAAAATCCCCACCTAATATGATTGGGCCTTTGGCAATATCTAGGAGTTTGTTGGTAACTTTTCTGAAAAAACAGGGGGTGGGTCTGATGGGGGCGTATATGTTTGCGAGAGTAATAGGCTTACCATAATAGAGTCCTACTAGTATTAAAATTCTACCTTCATGATCATTGAATTGTTGTAGTAGGTCAAAAGAAGTATTGCGTCTAAATAGGGTGCATACACCGTTATGTCTGGTCAGGCCTGAGCTAAAGTAGTGTTTATCGTAGTATTTGGATGAGAGTGTAGGCTCATGGTTTCTTTTAAAATGTGTCTCTTGAATCATAATGATATCAAGATTTCTCTTGTAAAAGTCATGGAGAGCAATTGAACGTTTTTCAGCTGATAGGAATCCCTTCACATTTTGGGTGGCTATTGATATTGATCCTTCATGTGGATGGGTAGGCATTGCAAAGGATATGAGTGTGTGTGTCCTCTAAAATAGAGGAACTAGAGATTTGTACAGGGGAACCAATGTATGAAAATGGAATGGAAAATGTATGGTTAAGAATTTAGTAAGGTGGTATAGAGTAGGGGTAGGAGAATTTAAATTGAATTGGTGGAGGCTTCTGGGCAAGCTGGGCAAATGCCCACTGGTGTATTGTGATGAGCGTGCAGGAGGCACATGGAATGGTAAGAGGGTAGCTGGGGAAGGGGGGGGGAAAGAGGGGAGAGGGGATAAGGGGTATATTATGTGTATGTTGTCAAATCCGTCCAGATCTAAGCAAAACTTTCATATAAACAGATATCTACATAGCAGCATTGTGAATAATATAGAATTTTCTATAGAACAGGACATTCTTGTATTTTTGTATCCACTTTAGGGAACCAAGGTGGCATAATTTGCATCAACAGTGCATATCTTACATTTATAAACTCAGGAAAACAAGTGAATCTAGTGGATATCTCTGTATTATTGTTATCTAAAGCAGTTTTGTTTCGCAAAATAGAGTGTGCAGATAATGGATAGGTTAATGTCTAATTAGTTTCTAGGGATTAAGGCATTTAATACATTGAAGAAATTTAAGACATTTAAGGGGCTACTATCTCTGTTTGAGATGTAGTAGTAAGTGAGATAGAGAATAAGTGGGGTCTTTATATTCAGTTATGGTTGAGACTATTCCTGTCTTAGCAGTTAACAGCTAGCTTATGGGGTCATTCAACAATTCAATCATAAACTATTATATCGTATTACTGAATATAAACATGACTATTATCATACAATTACATAGGTATATATGTGCAAAATATGCGGTCTATGAATAACAAAATAACTGACCAAAACACATCAAAACATGATGAACATCTAGGAACTCTTTCCTCAAAACATAGAACATAAAACATAGAGGAGAGATCCCTTAAGCACATAAAGTCTAGTGTAATATAGCTTGAAGGGTGATTGGAAACAGTTCCGTGGAAACCTGAAATAAAAGGAGAAAAAGTCTACAAACAAATGTTGCATAGTCAGCATAGACAATCACATATAGTTACGTGTCTCCTTCAGGGTGGTTGAACCTCATCTTCCTCGTTACTGGTTTGTCGCCGCTTGTTTAGAGGGATTGTAGTGTCCATCCAGGGTCTTCTTTGCGATTTAGAGGTTTCCTGTTTACTTGATGTAGAGGATTGCACAGTAGAGGTTTGGGGGTCAGGTAGCGGAATCCCCAACTGTTGGCAGAAATGCTCTGCATCCTGTGGGTAAGAGCATTCAATTTTTTTCCCATTTTTAACAGCAATAACTGAAGTTGGGAATCCCCATCTGTACTGGATCTTCAAAGCACGCAGATGGGAGGTTAAAAAGGAAAGATCTCTTCTCTTTTGGAGTGTTCTTGCTGATAAGTCTTGGAATATCTGAATTCGGTGACCCTGGAACTGGATAGAAGATTGTTTCCTTGCATAGTTGTAGATAGTCTCCCTATGGTGGAAGTTTTGAAAATGCACTATAATGTCCCTAGGAGGTAAGTTGTCTGATGGCTTGGGACGTAGGGCTCTATGTGCTCTGTCCAAGATGATGTCAGATAGAGTGCCAGAGTTGTTCTTTACCAGGTCTGCAAAAAAGGACTGTAGATAATCTTGTATCTCATTGTTTTGTATGGTCTCAGGAATTCCCCTGAAGCGTAGATTGCTCCTTCTGGAGCGATTTTCTAAATCATCTAATTTATCCTCTAGGTCTGTCATACGATGATGGTGTTGAAAGGCTTTAGAGGACAGGTTTGCAATCTTCTGAGATGATATGTATTCATGCTCTTCTAAAGTATCAACTCTATAGCATAAGTCCGAAATATCCTTCTTCAAACCTGCGCACTCATTTTTAATGCAAGTTTTAACCTGTTCTATCAGAGCTTCCATAGCGCCATAAGTGATAATATCATCTTTTCCAACATTTACAGTTGTAGGTTGTAGGTCTGACATGGGATCTGCAGCTTCACAAGAGCTTTCATCATGTGAGCTTAGTGTGGTGTCTAGAGCTTTATTGCTTTTTTGCTTGTCAGCTTGTTTGAAAAAAGACAACCACTGGGAGAACAGAAAACAAGTTACAGCTGCATAAGAATTTTTACTTTTGTCTATAAGGAGAAAGCTTACATCTGATGTGTGTAGAGATGAGTCAGGGTGTCAGCATGGACTTTGCTGTATAGATCAGTTCGGTTAGCGGCTGCAACCTATGTCTCACAGATAGATATATGATAAGCCTGAGAAACGATGTAAGTTAGGTACTTCAGCCCAAATGCAGCATTTCAGTTCATGTGTGTGGGCCTAATATGGCATTGGATTACATGCGTATATTAAAAGCAAAAAATATCCCCTTTGCTAAATTTCGGCCTTGTGTCATGTGGATAGGGTGGATCTTAAAGCGCTGTCTGCTCCGTATTTTTAGTTAGTAAACTGAACAGCAACTAGTGTAAGCATTGTTGCCTCTTTCATAAAGCTAAACATTTCACCTGTATCCGTTATGTTAGGCGATCCGGATCGGTATGTGGACTTGAGTAGAGGTCTGTGTTACATCTTGACTGTAGCGCGGAGCTTAAAGGCCTCGTGGCGCAGTTGTAGACGGCTCAAATAGTGTCCGTAATAGCATACGGATCGGGACCAAAATCTCAGCAAACGTTCTCTGTATATTCCGATACTCAGTTAGAGGTTTTATATCTCTGTGCCCCGTTGTTGTCTGTGGTTATGAGCTAATTTGCCCAGCCTGCGTGAGGAGCTTCAGTTGCATGCGACCATCTTGGTTAGCCGCTCGCTCCACCTCTCCTTTTTTTTCTTTTTATTATTTTTGTGCATATAATTAGTGAAACAATTTGTCTTTTATGTCTCCACATTGGGTCATCCTCTGATTTATTTCCCTATTTATTGCTTGATCGCTTATGCAATACTGTGCTTCAAAGTGACATACCGTAGCAGACAGGCATTTATCTATATTGTATGTAATGCAATACAATATTTAGCCCTCAACTTGTGCTTAAAGTTTTACAGGTTTAGAGGAAAAAGATCAGGGCGGATGCAAACAAGGCAAATAAATAATACTAAGTCGAGACATGATTGTTGACATTTAAACTTTGGTTTTAACTAATGTTGATACTATGTAATATTTTGTTCTTTGTAAATAACATGTTTTGCACTTTTACTAACAAATCTGCTACTAACTCATATGTTTTTTTACACATTTATGTATTTCACACAACACATGAATACATAAATGAATACACTATTTGCACGTCAGCACCTAACAGGTGTTAATTGAATTTGAATTAGCATTGCACCCTATAAGAAGGGAGATTAATCCAACAACACCCCACAACACAATCTACCTATTAACACTATTAACCCCTAATCCGCCAACCCCCCACATCACAATCTACCTATTAAAACTATTAACCCCTAATCTGCCAACCCTCCACAACACAATCTACCTAATTAACCTATTAACCCCTAAACCGCCACCCCCCACAACGCAAAGTATTAATCTAATCACTAAGACCCCTAACCTAACACCCCCTAAATTAACCCAGTAAGCTACCATTACATAAAATTAAAAAAAGACTACCTTTAAAAATTAATAAAAAATTTGCAAAAAGAAAAAATCCTATCTTTACATAAAAAAACTAATTTACATAAAGAAAAACAACCTAAGATTAAATTAAAATAAAAAATCTAATATAACAAAAATAAAAAAAATTAAGATTACAGAAAAAAAAATAAACTAAATTATACGAAATACATTTTTTAAACCTAATCTGAAACTCCTATAAAAACAAAAAAGCCACCCCAAAATAAAAACACCCCTTTAACACTAAAATAGCAATAGCCCTTAAAAGGGCCTTTGTAGGGCATTGCCCTAAAGAAATCAGCTCTTTTACATTAAAAAATACAATTTAACCCCTGACAGTAAACCCCCCCCCGAAATAAAAAAAATCTAATCTACCCAGTGCCCCTAAAGAGAAATTGTATGGGCAATCAGCTCTTTTGCAGCCCATAATATAAAAAAACACCCCAAAAAACAAACAAACTATGTACTCACCATTCCTGAAGTCCGGACATCTATCTTCATCCAGGCAGAGCAAAGTCTTTATTCCAGGGCGGCACCATCTTATATATGCAATATATGCAATTTTCAGACAATAGGAATGCAAGGTAGCCTAATATAAAAGGGGTACCTTGCAATCAATCTTCAGTGTGCGGCGGACAATCGCATGAAGAGGACCCTTCACGTCAAATGTCTGCGTCGCTGCTGTTCCAGCTCCACTCCGCCTCCGCGCCACAAGGATGAAGATGGAAGATGGTGTCGCCCGGAAGAAGCTCTTCGCCGCCTGGATGAAGACTTTGCTCCGCCTGGAAGAAGATGGATGTCTGGACTTTAGGAATTAGTGAGTACATTTTTGGGGTTATTGTTAGTTTTTTGTTTTATAAGGGGGTGTTTTTTTATTTTTTAATGGGCAGCAAAAGAGCTGATTGTCCTTTTAAAGGCAAAGCCCATACAAATGCCCCTTAAGGGGCAATGTGTAGATTAGATTTTTTAAGAGCTAGTTTTTATTTTTATTTTGAGGGGGGTTACTGTTAGGGGTTAATTTGTATGTTTTAATGTATAAGAGCTGATTTCTTTGAGGCAATGCCCTACAAAAGACCCTTTTAAGGGCTATTGGTACCGTAGTTTAGTGTTAGATTAGGGGGTGTTTTTATTTTGTGGTGGCTTTTTTGTTTTATAGGGGTATTAGATTAGGTTTAAAAAAAAAATATTTTGGATAATTTTGTTTATTTTTTCTGTATATTTTTTTTGTAATATTAGATTTTTTATTTTAATTTAGTTTTTTTTAATGAAAACTTAATGTAAAGATAGGATTTTTTTTGGTAATTTGTATTAATTTTAGTTAATCTTTTTATTTTATGTAATTGTAGTTAATTGGGCTATTAGGTTAGGGGTCTTAGTGATTAGATTAATACTTTGCATACGGCCAGATTACAAGTTTTGCGTTATGGCTCATAACGCTGCATTTTCCCTACCGCTGCTATTACGAGTCTTGTAGGTATAGCTGTACCGCACACCCTTTTGGCCTTTAATGCAACGTAACTACCGCACCTTTCAAAAAGTGATTTTTCAATGGGACTTCCATAGTGCCGGTATTACGAGTTTTGCCTGGGAGGCCAAAAAGTGAGCGGTACAGCCAATACCGACAAGATTCGTTCCGCCATCTAAAGTCAGTAGTTATGGGTTTTGCGCTACAAAGCTGTAGCATAAAACTTATAAAGTGTTACAAAGTACACTAACACCCATAAACTACCTATTAACCCCTAAACCGAGGCCCTTCCGCATCGCAAATACTATAATAAAATTATTAACCCCTAATCTGCCACTTCGGACAGCGCTGCCACTATAATAAACATATTAGCCCTTAAACCGCTGCACTCCTGCATCGCAAACACTAGTTAAATATTATTAACCCCTAATCTGCCGCCCCCAATGTCATCGCCGCCACTATACTAAAGTTATTAGCCCCTAAACCTAACCCTAAGTTTAACCCTAACACCCCTAACGTAAATATAATTAAAATAAATCAAAATAAAAATTACTATCATTAACTAACTAATTCCTATTTAAAACTAAATACTTACCTATAAAATAAACCCTAAGATAGCTACAATATAACCAATAGTTACATTGTAGCTAGCTTAGGTTTTATTTTTATTTTACAGGTAAATTTGTATTTATTTTAACTAGCTAGATTAGTTAGTAAATAGTTATTAACTATTTACTAACTACCTAGTTAAAATAAATACAAATTTACCTGTAAAATAAAACCTAACCTGGTTTACACTAACACCTAACATTACACTAAAATTAAATAAATTACATTAAATACAATTAACTAAATTACAAAAAAATAAACACTAAATTTACACAAAATAAAAAAGAAATTATCAAATATGTAAACTTATTACACTTAATCTAATAGCCCTATCAAAATAAAAAAGCCCCCCCAAAATAAAAAAACCTAGCCTAAACTAAACTGCTAATAGCCCTTAAAAGGGCCTTTTGCGGGGCATTGCCCCAAAGAAATCAGCTCTTTCACCTGTAAAAAAAAATACAAACAACTCCCCAACAGTAAAACACACCACCCACACAACCAACCCCCCCAAAAAAAAACTACCTAAAAAACCTAAGCTCCCCATTGCCCTGAAAAGGGCATTTGGATGGGCATTGCTCTTAAAAGGGCATTTAGCTCTTTTTTGGTGCCCAAAGTCCCTGAGCTAAAAATAAAACCCACCCAAGAAACCCTTAAAAAAAAAAACACGGGGGCGGTTGAAGCTCCTGAACATAATAGAAAGATTTGAACTATTTGAGATTAGTGAGTAACATTTGATGCAACGCCACACGCAATCCTGGGCCTTGTTCACTTCTTATAATTGTGAACACTGTGGCTGCGGCTACCGCATATATAACCCCCCCAGTGACCTGGGTTAAGAAATACAGAGATATTTGTTTATTCATCAAGCGAAAAACAGTGTTTAAAGCTATCTAATGACTAACCCACCTCATGTTCACTGTAAGAGCCCATCATGGAGGTTAACATGTATACTCTGACTGGACTGTGTGGCCTACTGGATTCCTTTCAAGCTATAGTGGAAGATACACTCAAGATGGCATTTCAGTTCCAGATGATTCTAATATGACGCTGATTCTTTAGCCTAATCCTATTTCGTTGAAGCAGAGCTACATACCTCTTGCACATCTCAGAGTGATCGGGAGCTTGGTCACTTAACAGCGGAGGAGATGAGGAGGTCCGATGTGCATCAGTGGATACCGGCTGCGGCTTTGAAATAAATACCTGGAGCGGCATGAAGGCCATTGCTGACATGGAGGAAACCTGTGGTAAGGGCAGAGCAACAGGCTACAAGATAACAGAGCAACACCAGACAGATGGGAATCTGATATGTACAGGGACCGCAACTCATTACCCCTTTGCAGTGTATGTGTATACTGTTCTTGACTGCCCAGTCATTATAATCAGTCAGCTTCATTGCCAGTTTTTATGGGGACATCAGCAGATATGGCAATGTGTGAGGATTGTTAAGTCTGGGATAGGATGATTTGTTCATTAGACCCAACATAGCGTCTAAATGATGGTGCAGGACGTTATAAATGTTATCAGTTTGCAGTTTGTGTCAGGTACTATTCTATCCTCTCCAGACTACATCACATCTTTTTCAGGAGCTTTTTCTTTATCCATCACAAGTTCACTGTTTATTATATGTTGATGTTTGTTTTCATATTTGACCATTATATTTGTGTTTTTACTAAGGAATCATTTATATACACCTTCTTGTTTAGGTTTGCCAATTGGGAAATAAGTTTCTTGATAGTCATCTCCAATTGTTTTCAGAGAATATATTTGTAGACCCTACTTACAAGATTGTAACCACTCTATTTTCTCTGAGACCAATGTAACAACACCTGGTATCATTGTCACATTATTGTGTTAGAATTGAGTAGGATGGTTTCAGTTCTAAGGTTACCCTCTCTATCTAATTCATCCATTTAGCTGTGCTCTCATAGCACTTATATTCTATGTTTGAGAGGAGTGTAATTTGAGCCATTAAGCGAGTCTAACACTTGTTGTAATTATATGACTTAATATTGGTTGGGACACTAACCTGCTCTGATGTTTGGTCAAGGTATATATATATATATATATATATATATATATATATATATATAAAATTGGGAAACTTTATAGTCCTATTATTTTCCGTGAATGTTGCTTGAACTCTTCCATATAGCACTTATTGAGCACACCCCGAACTTAGCTTAAATTTGAGGAGGGTTTGTTATTATATTATTATGCCTCAGTTAATATCTGGTTTCCTCCTACGCCCAAATTATCTCACTCATTTGACTTATCTGGGCTTGTTAACTTATACTGAATTTATAGTTTAAACACTGCTCCCTAGCTATTCATATTTAATTTATAGTGTGATCGATTAGAAACCATAGACTGTAGAAGAGCCCCTAATAGCTATAATATATTTTCATAATAGTGGCTTCATCTCCCCCCCCCCCCCAGATTTGTTTACTGGTTAAACAAAAAGAACATAGATTCTATAGAATTTTATCCCTATACTTATATATTTAATTTAATAATGTGGCCATTAATAATCCCTCCCCTATTTTATCTACTACTTCCTCTATTTTTGATGCATCAGAGTTACTAAGCCTGCTGGGGAGAATATTTGACCTAAGATCTGTTTACAAGTTGGAGACATGTTAATTCCGTGTGACTATGATATTTATTGTTAGGTTAAACTCTCTCATAGTTAATATGAGGACTACTAAGTAATATGCTCCTTTTATGTGTATTATGGTCCTTTATTTTGGTGTAACTTGTCTCTCGAGAATAATGGAATTTGAACTTTCATTGTATACTATGTGTTTTAAAAAAAAAAAAAAAAACACAATAAAAATTTATTTTAAAAAATAAATAAATAAAAAGCTTCCACAGCACATCTGCTCTGCAAAAAAACCCCCAAAAAAACAACAACAAAAAAACCTAACACTAACCCCCGAAGATCCACTTACAGTTTTTGAAGTTCGGACATCTATCCTCATCAAGCCGGGAGAAGTCTTCATCCAAGCGGACAGAAGTCCTCAACGAAGCCGGGAGAAGACTTCTCCCGGCTTGATGAGGATAGATGTCCGAACTTCAAAAACTGTAAGTGGATCTTCGGGGGTTAGTGTTAGGTTTTTTTGTTGTTGTTTTTTTGGGGTTTTTTTTGCAGAGCAGATGTGCTGTGGAAGCTTTTTATTTATTTATTTTTTAAAATAAATTTTTATTGTGTTTTTTTTTTTTAAAACACATAGTATACAATGAAAGTTCAAATTCCATTATTCTCGAGAGACAAGTTACACCAAAATAAAGGACCATAATACACATGATGCAAACAGCCAATAGGATTGAGCTCACATTTTATTGGCTGTTCCAATCAGCCAATAGAATGCAAGCTCAATCCTATTGGCTGATTGGATTTCTGCACATTTCTGAACGTCACCGGTTTATCCGACTTACGGCAGTATATGATCTGCCGGCACCGTATATGTGATTCACCATTGTACACAGGCATTTTTTGCTAATAGAAGTATATTGCAAAAATGCTTATATTTTAAATTGAAATGCATTAATGCATATTTTGATTTTGACCTTTCTGGCCCTTTAACCAAAGATTAAATCTCTGGTTAATTTTATAAATCTACCACAAATGGCCCCAAAATACAGTGTAGTGTATTTTTAGTATTCTGGGGATAAGTTAGCGGGAGTGGGGTGCTATTACATTGCAGTCTATGGGAACTGTGTGTTCCCAGTAAATATATGTGTATATGCTTATTATGTGTTAATATGTGTATATACATCAGCATATACATTTATATTTGCTGCCATTTCTGCGCTACTTGCGACCTTCGCTGGCGCTGAAGTTCTGATGTTGTCACTGACAGCATCAGAATGAGGCTTCTACAGGAGCCTATGGAAGCAAGCTCTCATGAGCGCAATGCTTCCCAGCAATGAGAACGCAAGGTTGCATTCGCATTGCTGTTCACTTGTAAAACCAGCACACATTAGCTTGCGCTGGTATTACACAGTGGAGCGTAAATATCGCTTTCATTAAAGCGATATTTAAACGCTCCACTTGTAAAGTGTCCTATTCAACTTAAATGGACATGAAAGACAAAAATAAACTATCTTAAAAGTGCATGCTTTGCCTGATCCCTCCATTTTCAATTTGCTTCATTGCTTGTAATCAAATCAATGTACTTAATTGTCTTGGTGTCCTTTTATTGAAAAGCAGGTTCTGGAGCAACAATGCACAACTGAGAGCTAGATGGTGATTGTTGGCTATACACATACCGGTTAATGGCTTACCAGATGTGTTTAGATAGGTCCCAGTAGAGCACTGCCTTTCTGGAGATTACTTTAACTTGGTGTTTACCCCCTTTTCATGGGTTAAACACTGTTAGAGCATTTTATTCCGGCAATGATGCTTGCATAAAGCACATTAGTCTTTATTTTTGCCCCTTTACGTCCCTTTAAATGGACATTAAACAAAATGCTATTAACCAATATGTGGCAAATGAATAGTTTAGGCAATAAATAATTTACTTTTTGACCTCTCTAGGAAGCATTGAACAAGCATTATGTTTATATAAAAAGGGAGAGGTGTATCTTTAAAGACATCAATGTTACGCCTTAAAACAATGTTACCATGTATTGAAGTATTCTGGTTCATTGCTAGAAGTTTAATATCTTTATAGTTATGCTGAGGATGGCATTGGCACTAATAAGAATATACTGCCTCTGACTGGCTAACAGCAGTCCTATCCTGCTCAACATGTACCTGTGTATATCATGTAACATTAAAGGGACATTAAATACTAAGGGCTAGATTACAAATGGAGCGCTCATTTATCGCGGGCCCGCAAATGGGCAAATTTGCCCATTTACGGGCACTCGATAAATAACTAGTCATTACAAGTCGCTGGCTATTGCTACCGCGAGCTTGAGGTAGCAATTAGCACTCAAAAAATTAACCAGAGGTCAGATCTCTGGTTAATTTTCTAAAAGTGCCCCAATTGCTCACAAAATAGAGGGTATTATTGTTTTTTATAAAAACAACTGCAATTTAAGGGGTAAAGTTGGCGGGTGTGGGGTGTTAGAAAAAAATCTTCGCTGAAAAGTGCGCAGTCTATGGGAACTGTGTGTTCCCTGTAAATATGCTTATATACATATAAATGTATGTGTTAATATGTGTATATACAAAGGGAACAAGAGTAGATACTACTGTAGTTCAAATAAAAATATTTATTTGTTCAGCAACAAGTTAAACCATGGAAAGCATCCGTAGTAGAATCAAGAGAGCGTAGCACCAACTGCTAACATGTTTCGGCTGTTAGGCCGCAATCATAGCATAAGGTGCAAGAGTGAACATAGGTATTTAAAAGGGGTATCCCATTTCAAATAGGATAAAATGAGACAAGATATGCCCTCAATTGATATGAGAACTAGACATATTCAAAGAGAACACAGATTAAAGACATGCTACAAAAGTATATACAACAAATATATATACAGCAGGATATATACAACAAATCCATATATTACAGTAATGACTAAATGATAATAGGAGGCATGAAAAGTCTAGCTTAAGGTATCAGGCATAAGGAAACCAGACTGTAATACATATTCTACCTATACAGAAGTACATATGAATGGCAGGTAGAACAATATACATGCAACCTGCTAATAATAGACAAACATCAAAGTTTTTTTATAATCGTATCTGTGCATATTCTTCTTTATAGTAGTGTCTATATCATTCAGTTACATGAAAATTGGTATATACTGTCCCTTTATCACATTAAATAATAATATTGTTACATAATATAAGACCCTTTGCTATGCAAAAGCTTGTGTCGTTTTCAACTTGTTCTGCATAAGGTGGTAATTTCACACACTGTGACAAGTGATCTCAGCTGTTACTGAGCCATTAAAACTATTCTTGCCACTAGCACAGCAGATTGTACACATTAACCCCTTGAAATAGAACTATTCAAATTTAACTATGTCATGTCTTTTATTTAATTATCCCGACATAACATCAATATTTTCTTCTAATCACACAATGTTGTGTTTTTTTTGTTGTTGTCATAAACCCAATAAATTAAATCCCTTTTGCAAGCTGAAAATCAGAATAGCTTTTAGTTTAGGTTGCTCTTTATGTGCAAGGTCTTAAAATAGTATTTAAATCTAGTGTCACCATGGTTCAGTTATTGAAGCCACAGTCCATACCTACAAGTTGTAGGGGAGCTTAAAATGTCAATCAAAATAAATGCCTTAATTTATGAAGGCTTCTGCCATGTATTAGAGTATTTTTATTTCATTATTGCTTGCATATAATTGTGTTTAATTCCCTGCATGTAGGTTGAATACAGTCAGCTCCACAGCAACAATGCACTAATGGGAGCTAGCTAGCTGAGCACATCTGTTAATCTAATGACAAGAGTCATGTGAGTGCAGTCACCAGTCAGCAGCTAGCTCCCAGAAGTGCATTTCTCCTCCTGAGCCTACCAAGCTATGCTTTTCAACAAAGGATACCAAGAGAGCAATGTACATTTTATAATGAAAGTGAATTGAGAAGTACTAAAATTGCATGCTGTATCTAAACAATAGAAGTTTAATATCCTGTACCTTTTTTTTTTAAAAAAAAAAAAGCTTCCTTTGTTCAGTTGGACCTTGATCACGTGAGAGTTTGAGAGAGGATCTAAAAAACTAATTTTCAGATCAGAAATGTTGGATAAAGAATCAATTCCGTGTTTTTGTTGTTGTTTTTTTTAGAACAGTTAAATCTCTGATTTAGAGGGCGATTTATCATGCTGAGGCGGACAGGGGTGCAAATACGCGCCCCTGTTTGCCGCAGCTCGCCTTTTGGCGGGCTAAATTCCCCAGGCGGAATTCAGCATTGCACATGAGCGTAATTTTGCACTCGCGTGCAATCCCGCCCCCTGCCAGCGAACAGCCAATCACGTGTGGGCAGAAGCTGTCAATCTGCCTGGTCGGAAAAGACCGGGGAGATTGAGTTTCGCCAAACAAGAGGTGGCAAAAGGTTGGCTGCTTGTTAAATACAGTGTGCAGATTCTCGTGTGAGAAGCTGATATCGCCTCCTAAATGGTAAAAATCTCTCTGTGCTAATACTAGACATAAATCTCCCATAACAAGATAGATATTACTGAAGGGGTAGCACCGAGGTTAACCAACCTTTATTTCCTATAGTTATTCTATCACAGTGCCAAAATAATTCTTTTTTTTTTTCTTTTTGTTACATTACTGATGGCAGCATTCCATTGAACGTATCGGAGCACGGTGGAATGTAATAAGCAGTCACATTATTTATATGCTTATACATGTTATAGGGAAGGTCATATTTACATAAATACATGGCTGAAAAACATAAATGCAGTAAAAAATAAATAAAAAAAATGTTGCTTAAGTGAACAAAAAATTCCCAATTACTTTAAATTATTCAGTTAAAGTTGCCTTAAAGGGACATTCCGGTCAAAGTTTAAATGCACATAGATGAATTACACCTTTGAATAGAAACATATTAAATGCTTCTAGTAAAAGTTATTAATGTTTAGTGTTAACATTTTTCTCTGCTTGTGCATGTGAAGCATAGCTAGATATTCTCAGAGCACCAGCATTTTATATACTGCAGCAGCTCAGAGTATCAGCTGAGCCTGTACCATGTCACTAATTAAAGGGACAGTCCAGTCTTAAAAAAACTTTCCTGATTCAAATAGGTCATGTAATTTTAAACAACTTTCCAATTTACTTTTATCACCAATTTTGTTTTGTTTTCCTTGTATTCTTAGTTGAAAGCTAAACCTAGGAGGTTCATATGCTAATTTCTTAGACCTTGAAGGCCACCTTTGCATTTGACAGTTTTTCACCACTAGAGGGTGTTCATGTGTTTCATATAGATAACATTGAGCTTATGCACATGGATTTACAGAGGAGTGAGCACTGATTGGCTAAAATGCAAGTCTGTCAAAAGAACTATAATAAGGGGGCAGTCTGCAGAGGCATAGATACAAGGTAATCAGAGGTAAAACGTGTATTTAATAATTATTATAACTGTGTTGGTTGTGCAAGACATAAACTAGAAGTATATTTGTTATTTTTTAAATTGGGTGTATTACTTTACTGTAGCACGCTTGGGAGACACTCTATATATCTTCTTCATAGACTGTGCTAAGGCTTCTATCAGCGTGGCTCCCCAGCGTGCTACAGTAAAGTAATACACCTAATTTAAAAAATAACGAATATACTTCTAGTTTATGTTTGTTATTCTTTAAATTAGTTAGTGCATTCATTCAGATATGTGTTTCGTTAAAAAAAAAAACAACAACCAGTAAGACCTAAAAAAAAACCTATTCCAATGCTAAAACCTACTCTAAAAATTGCCCTGGAATAAGCCATTTGTCGGGCAGTACCCCAGTTGATCTTTTGCATAAAAAAAAACCCTATCCTAAAACCAAAGTAACTCCCCACACCCCCAAAAAAACTCTTTAAAAATCCTTATCCTAACTAAAAAATCCACCAAAACAAAAATACTGCTAAACCCTAACAGTTGGTACTCACCAAAATAATTTTTTAGGGGTGACAACTCCACAGAGTTGAGAGCAAAAATTACTGTGATCGTTTTTGCACTTCTCGTGCAAACAATTGTGCTCCGTTCATAATCTAGCCCTAAGTAGTGAAGATCAGAAGTAAAAAATTATTTTCCCAGCTTCAGATCTCTCATTTATGATCTATAAATTAATAAGACAATTATATTTCCAAAACATCATATATGGTTATTGGCTGGAATAGTTACATTTTTAACACAATGTGGTCTTGTCCCCTTTACTTTTGTGGTCTACAGTCTGGAGCGCAGGACAAGAGTCTCCTTTGTCACACCGAATTTCCATCAATGCCAGTCTCGAGTAAGTCCTCGGGAGGTTGTGTCTGATGACTAAAGTGCTCTGGAATTTAAGTGAGACTTCATGTCTTTACATAATATTTAGTTAACAATACATAAAAAATGAATAATAGTTTGCATAACCCATTTAACCCATGAGAGGTGCAAATCGTTTAGTATTTGTGGTCACATACTTAAAGGGACAGTCTAGTCCAAAAAAAACTTTCATGATTCAGATAGGGCATGTAATTTTAAACAATTTTCCATTCCAATTTACTTTTATCAGCAAATTTTCTTTGTTCTCTCGGTATTCTTAGTTGAAAGCTTAACTTAGGAGGTTCATATGCTAATTTCTTAGACCTTGAAGGCCGCCTCTTAAGAATGCATTTTAACAGGTTTTTCACCGCTAGAGGGTGTTAGTTCATGTTTTTCATATAGATAACACTGTGCTCGTGCACGTGAAGTTACCTGGGAGCCATCACTGATTGGCTAAACTCCAAGTCTGTCAAAAGAACAAATAAAGGGGCAGTCTGCAGAGGCTTAGATACAAGATAATCACAGAGGTAAAAAATATATAAATATAACTGTGTTGGTTATGCAAAACTAGGGAATGGATAAACAAGGGATTATCTATCTTTTAAAACAATAACAATTCTGGTGTAGACTGTCCCTTTAAAAACACTTTTGAGGGCGGAGCTAGCAACCAAAGGAAACAGACGCACAGATTGAGAGCTCCCTGATTTTGGGCTATAAAACCGTGTTTTTTGCAATAAAACCCAGGCTAATTCAGAACCGGATTACCCCTCAAGACTTGTAAAGGGTACCCCAGCTATATTGGGGGGTGAACAGCTACGCACCGGACACTTTTAACACTACCCGGCCCGGCAGTGTGTGAGAAGGAATTACCCGCATGTAACAGCGCAGACCGGGCGGATTACACCCCACAACAGAACCCCAAGATTACCAGATCAGGACTGGTGTTGCCTGGTCTCCGGCGGAACCTGCTCACTGACCCGACATAGCGGAGTGCTGAAGCCGCGCTGAGAATTGGCGCAAAGATCCGCCATCTTGCTTGGGCCACCGTACCTCGCCCGTGCAGGGCCTAGAGAGACGGCAAAGAAGCCGCCGGGGGTGCCAGGTGTCATCGGATCCACACAACAGCAGGGAGGAACAATCTTCTGAAGGTAGGGGGGACCTGGGGAGGAAATTGAGGAGGTGGGGTGGCCCACAGTCTAAGGAATAACATACGATCTGGTCCAGGGCCCCACTTGCTCCCAGAGAAGCCCAATAAGCACCGGACTGTCAGTGGCCATTAAAACAGAGCTTCAGGAAATAAAAATCAAGGGACACACTGCTAAAACCCTATTAGTAACTGCAGAAATAACATTGCTTTGACCCCTACCATAAATATACCTAAGCTCCACTAGTCCCCTCGCCACCGCTTCTCTCAGGTACCCCCTGTAATAATCACAACTACTAATCCACTGTAGAAATTGGACACTGAGAATAGAGCTTACAAGCCAAGGACTGTGCTGCAACAGAGAACTGTTAACCTTTCAGGCAAAAGCTTCACACACCCTGATAATCCCAAAGGTTATATACTTAAACTGAAATACACACCTTGAATGTGGTTCTGCCTTGACCTGCTCTGAAAGATCCTAAGCCTCCTCACTACAAGCAAAACTTAAAGGGGGTATTTTTCTCTTAACACTATTTGGGGCTTATCCAGCACTCCACTGGGCATTACATTTAACTGCATGCTAAGGGAGTACACTTTCCACAACTCTAAACCCCATATAAGTGATATGTAGTCTATTGTAACAGAGTGGGGGGACATTTGCCTCTACATATGCTGCAAAAGAGACTTAGCAGGGTGTTGTCTGTCATTTAAATGAAGAAGAACCACTAATATATAACCATACCTTAGTGGGGGATTTTACCTCCCCCTTTTCTCTTTTTGCCTCTTCTCTCCTTTTGCCCCAAATCTCTTGAAACATTAACCTTATTTGGGGGAATCTATTGCTCCTTGAGCTGTGCTCCACCATATCCTGAGACAGAGAAAGATAAGGAACTTTTTGGCCACCCTAAACCACAAAAGTGACCATCCTTTATAACACCACTAGATTCAATAGCTGCTATAATCAACATATCAAAGCAATGGCTACAAGGAGAGGAGGGAAGGGAGAGAAAATAATTAACTCAAACACCCCTTCATCAGTATCCTCTTTTTTTAAAGCCTCTCATCCACCCAAAAGTAACAAAGACATGGAGACAGACGAAGAACTGGATCAACCCTCCCAACCACCCAATGAAGCTCAATCCCCTATCACTAGAGCGGATCTACACTCCCTAGTATCCAAAAAAGATCTAACGGATAACTTTGAAAAGCTGTGGGAGAAGATAGATTCCATACACACGTCAATGAAATTAAGTCTGATCTCACAGATATGGGAAATAGAATCGATATATTGGAAGACCAAAAAGATGCGATGGTGGAAAACGTAGATGAAATAGTGCAAACTGTCTCTAACCAACAACAGCTCCTACAGGACATACAGGATAAGATGGAAGATTTAGAGAACAGGAGCAGAAGAAACAATATTAGTTTAAAAGGAATCCCAGAAGATGTCACAAATCAAAACATTCCAGCATACATTGCACAACTCTTCAGTCAGATAACAGGCTCACCCCCTGAGTACACATTCCACATGGAGAGGGCACACAGAGCTCTTAAAGCTAAAACCAAAAACGGAATACCCCCAAGAGATGTAATAGTTAAATTGACATTCTTTCCTGATAAAGAAAAAATACTGCAGGCCTCTAGGAAAAACCCTACCTTTAAATTTCAGGGAAATATAGTACAATTTTTTCAAGATCTGAGTCTGTGCACTCTACAACGAAGGGGATCACTAAGACCACTAACTACCATCTTGCGCAAACAACAAATTCCTTATAGATGGGGATTCCCCTTTATCTTAAGCATTCTCAAGGACTCTAAAACAATAAATATAAAAAACCAAGAGGATATTCCGGAGGTATGTGGCCTACGGGGCCTGGAACCACCAACCCTTCCGGAACAAGATTCACCACCACCACGGAAGGAACCCTCAGTGAGCTCTAATACCCAATTGACCTGGCAGAAGGTCAACACCAAGAGGCAAAAAACCAATGAACTCAGAGACAAGGTATCGTGAACTCCTTTCTTTTTTTTTCTTGGGTTTCCTCTCATACAACAGGAGACTTAGAGAAAGGAGGAAACCACAAAGATCCCCATCAGCTATCTGAACTACATAGGTTTAACATCATGTCATGGACAGATATTAATATTATCATCACTTACCCTAGTTGGTTAGGAGGTAGTCGCACTCTGCGATTATTCTCGCCCTGCTAATATTTCAGAGAAACGGGCAGATGCCCCCCAATACCTAAGGTTGAGTGAATATCACACAACCTTTAAGATGCCTTCGGGCACTGTTAGGGACCAATTGAATGTTGAATGTTTGATTTGTTGTTATTTATCCTTTGCTCTTCTTTTTCCCCCTCTCAGCGATCCCTCCGAAATATAGACTCATAAACTACAATCCACCACAGCGGACCAGATGTCCTGGGGTAAGATAATTCACTGTCTAGGCCACATGTATTTGCATAACCCATCACTCACGTATACGCAAACCTACACAAACACCTATGAACAATAGAATTAGACTGATTTCTCACAACGTTCGTGGTCTCAATACTGACATTAAACGGAGGATGGCAATGAATCAATATAGGGCACTGAACGCCAATATAGTGTTTCTGCAAGAGACACACTTTCTTAGAGACAGCCCCCCGAAATATTGGACAAAGCAATTCACCACACACTACCACGCCACAGCACCCAAGAAGACTCGAGGAGTGTCTATCTTGATACATTGTTCGGTGGGGTTCCATCATGACAGCACACTAGCCGAACCTGAGGGTAGATACTTAATAGTGAAGGGACGTATCCTGGACAGTGAGGTCACCCTGTGTAACATATATGCCCCCAATGATAACCAGCACACATTTTTTTGCCAACGTGGCTCGTCTTTTGACAGACTGGTCACAAACTAAGATTATATTAGCAGGAGACTTTAACATAACCATGACCCCTATTCAATCTCCACGCATCAAAATATTGACTCCTAAACATCACAGACACAACCGCATTGTCAAAGACATACAAGATAGGAAACAATCTCTAACTACACTGTTAAATACACAAGCAGCAAGGGCGGCGCAGTGACTTAAATCGCAGTACTTTATCTATGCGAACAAGCCAGACAGATTTATGGCACATAGGATTAGGGAGAGATGTAGAGCGTCAGCGATACCCTCAATAGAAACAGAAAAGGGGACTCTGACCTCCCACCCCCAGGAGATAGTTGATACCTTTGCAAATTTTTATGGCAAACTCTATGACGGGGAAAAGGTGACTCATAACACGGAGACAATGACCCAAACGGGAAAATTCTTAAATGACTGCAGACTGACATCACTCACAATAGAACAAAGAGACGCCCTTTATGCCCAGATAACTCCTGTAGAGATCCTAGGGGCCATTAAAGATTTGAAACCGGGGAAAGCAGCAGGCCCCGATGGTTTCCCAGGAGAATATTATAAACTTTTCAAAAGCACACTCGTCCCCCACTTAACCAAGTTTTGTAATTTCATTCTGGAGGGTAACCCCATCCCCCGGGAGTTGTTAGATGCAAAAATAGTAGTTATTCCCAAACCAGATAAGGACCACAAAAAATGCAGAAACTATCGTCCTATATCTTTAATTAACCAGGATCTTAAGATCTTCACAAAAATCTTAGCCAACCGCCTCAAACCAATCATGCCATCTATAATCCACCCTGACCAAGTGGGGTTTATACAGCATAGAGAAGCCCCAGATAACATCAGACGAGTGATTAACTTAGTTCACCACCTAGAAAAAACACAGACGCCTTCTCTGATCCTATCACTGGATGCGGAGAAGGCGTTTGATAGAATAGACTGGAAATATATGTTTGCAGTCATGGAGGAGATGGGTTTCGGTGACACCTTTCTGTCCACTCTGCGGGCTATATACTCCAACCCACGGGCCCAAGTAACTTCAGGGGGGTATAGGTCCAATTCTTTCCCCATACTGAACGGGACGAGACAGGGGTGCCCTCTGTCGCCCCTGTTGTTCGCCCTCTGTATTGAACCGCTGGCGGCCAAAATTCGGGCACACCCGGACATATTGGGAGTTCAAGCAGCCCACTCTGAATACAAAATTTCTTTATTTGCAGACGACATCTTGCTCACCATTACTAAGCCGCTCATATCGCTTCCTAATCTACATTTGTTACTAAGTGAATTCTCAAATATATCGGGTTATAAAATAAATGTGGAAAAAAGCGAGCTCCTCCCGGTGGCCATTCCCCCACACACACGGAAAATAATAGAACTCAACTTCGAGTTTCGGTGGGCTCCCAAAACAATAAGATATCTAGGTATCAATCTTCCGGTTCAGATGCAACAGTTGTATAAATTCAACTATACTCCACTCCTTAACCAATTTAGAAAAGACCTTTCGGGGTGGCGGATGTGTGGCTTTTCCTGGATGGGAAGAGTAGCGCTGGTCAAAATGAACATACTCCCACGTATATTATACCTTTTTCGGGCTCTCCCCATTAAATTGATCAAAACAGATTTTGTTAAAATACAGGCTGAAATATTAGCTTTTATAAGAGGGCCGAAATCGGCCAGAATAGCAAAACAGGTGGTTTGTAGGAATAGAGCGGCGGGGGGAGTGGGAGCTCCAGATCTCTTGGAATACTATAAAGCCGCTAGGCTAGCCCAAGACTCCTGCCTCCTGAGAAGGTCGGAAGAGGCCACCTGGGTATTCTTGGAGATGGAACTGGGGGGGTGGGAGGAAAGAGATTCGATTCTATGGGACGCACAAACTACTCACCCAACTAAGACACATACTAAAACATACACCATGGACCTGACCATAAAGACTTGGACACAAACACTTAAAAGAGCAGACTTGTTCCCGGAATTTTCTTTAATGACACCAATTAGATGCCTCTTATCAGGAGACTCCCGCAGACTAGTGGCCAAATGGGAAAACAAGGGACTCTACAGAGTAGCGGACGTGATACAGGGGGGACAGTTGCTTCCTTTTACCCAGTTACAGACAAAACTGATTCCTATAAAGCTCCACTGGTACCTATATCTTCAGTTAAGCTCCTCCTTGCACTTATTCCTGAAAAATTCAAAAAAGGGACAATCTACGGTGTTAGAGACCTATAGCACAAATCCTACAAGGACCAAACACAATATCTCTAAAATATACATAACATTGCAGACGCCCCCAAACAGAACTAAATCCATGATAATGGTAAAATGGGAGAAAGACTTGAACATAAGTAAAGAAGTACACGAATGGGAGGAACTATTCCAAGTAGCTGATAAGGGATTAATTAATATGGATCTAAAGGAAAATGTCACAAAGACCCTATTTAGATGGTACTTAACCCCAATGAGGACAGCCCATATACAGCCAAATGGCAGCAACTTATGTTATAGAGGGTGCGGGGAATTGGGATCCTATAAACACATGTGGTGGGAATGTAGGGAAATACAGGGGACATGGCAAAAACTCTCTGCCCTTATTAGCCAAACACTGGAGGAGGAGGTTACACTCACTATTAAACAAGCATTACTACACAAACACATAGATAGATTCCATAGATATATCAATACATTCATCAGAATTCTGTGCACAGTGACAAGGGTTTGCATTGCAAAATACTGGAAGATAGGATCACCCCCATGGTTAGAAATATACAATAAAATATGCCACACCTATACTATGTATGAATACGCAACAGACACGTTAAATAATAGGGCCTCTTTTCAGAAGATATGGTACTACTGGATTAGCAATGCGACACTCCACAGAGGAGAACGTGCAGGCTGACTTGACCCCTAGAAACTGGATCTGTACGCTTCTCGTAGGCCCTGGAGGATCGCTGGGAGCGGGGACACTATCTCCCCCTTCTCTTCTCTCTTCCCTCTCCCCCCCCCCCCTTTTTTCCCTTTCTGAAACTGTTTTGTTTGAAAGGAGCCTTAAGGACAACTACTTACCTTAACCTAAATGTTTACTTGATCATTACGAGATTTAAGAAATTGTCACCCTTCTTTTTTACTGTTCTATTATTGAGAAACAGACTTACGTGATGATAACTTTGTAACAATCTATCTGGGACAATCTCCAAGATACAGAGGACTACCTTGGACATCTCTGGATACTGATGTAGTATTCCAGAATCCTCTACACACAAAGATAGGTCTTTCTGGGTCTATGAAATGTATTGGGATGTGGAGGAGGGTGGAGGAGAATGCTGTTTGGGTGTATTGAGATTGTCATCTCCTGTTATCTTGATGTTTATGTTTCTGGAGAAATGGCTGATCAACTTTTGTATTGTAAGTAAACAAGAATTACGTTACCAATAAAAATATTTAAACATAAAAACACTTTTGAACACACCAACAATTAAAGGGGGGCATTAAAATCATTATGTATACACACTGACGCATACAAAGCATGTATATTATCAGGTATTTGTAGAGAGCCAACAGGTTCCGCAGCGCTATGAACATAGGTGGTATATAAAAAAATGATTCAGGGAACAAATGGGGAGTGAGGGTCCTGCCGAGAGTTGCACTTTTGTAGTCGGCTCTTATGAAGGTGAACTACAAACAGCTGGGCTCATAGGCTTACATGCTATGGGGTTTTAGGGGATAGCAGTGGAGATAGGAAGGTTAGTGTAGGTTGTAAGTGTACCTGAATAGTAGAGTCTTAAGGGAACACTTGAAGCTTTTAAAACTAGGGGAGATTCTTGTGGAGTGAGGCATAGAGTTCCATAAGATGGGAGCCAGTCTAGAGGAATCTTGTAGACAGGAATGTGAGGAGATACCAAGGGAGGAGGAGAGTAGGAGATCATGAGCGGAGTGAAGGGGACGGGAGGGCGAGTATCTGGAGACAATGTCTGAGATGTAGGGGGGAGCAATGCAATTGAGGGCTTTATATGTCAGAGTAAGAATTGTGTTTTTAATCCTGGAGGCAAGAGGAAGCCAGTGAAGGGATTGGCAGAGAGGTGTGGCAGATGAAGAGCGACGTCCAAGGAAGATGAGCCTGGCAGAGCCATTCATTGTGGATTGTAAAGGAGCTAGGCGGCAGCTAGGGGGACCAGAGAATAGAGTTGCAGTAGTCGAGGCAAGAAAGGATGAGAGAGTGGATTCAAATCTTTGTTGTGTCTTGTGTAAGGAAATGTCTAATTTTAGCGATGTTTTTAAGATGGAAGCGGCAGGCTTCAGCCAAGGACTGAATGTTAGGAGTGAAATAAAGATCTGAGTCAAGTGTGACCCACAAGACATCGGGCATGTGAGGTTGGGGTAATGGAGTTATAAAGACATGGGGGGGGGTGGAGATTTTGGAAGAAGGGGGGAAAATAAGCAGCTCAGTTTTGGAGAGATTTAGCTTGAGGTAGTGAGAGGACATCCAAGATGAGATATGAGAGAGACAGTTAGTGACATGGGTTAGCAAGGAAGGAGATGGTTCTGGTGCAGAGAGGTAGATTTGGGTATCGTCAGCATACAAATGATAATGATACCCATGGGACTTTATTATGGAACCTAGTGAGGATGTGTAGATTGAGAAGAGAAGGGGACCGAGCCTTGCGGTACCCCAACAGAAAGAGGTAACGGGGCAAAGTATACCCCAGAGGAGGCTACACTAAAGGTATGGTTAGACAGATAGGACAAGAGAAGTGGCCTTTTGATTTTGCTGTAAGTAGTTCATTGGTAACCTTAACAATTTCTGTCTCTGTTGAATGAAGGGGGCTAAATCCAGGTTGCAGTGGGTCAAGGAGGTAGTTTAGTGTAAGGAAATGGGATAGATGTGCATATACTAGCTTTTCAAGAAGCTTTGAGGCAAGAGGTAGTAGGGAAAAAGGGTGGTAGTTGGATGGGGAGATTGGATCGAGAGAAGGTTTTTTGAGGAAAGTTGTGACTAATTCATGTTTAAGAGATGTGGGAACTATACCAGTGCTGAGGGAGAGTTTGAAGATGTTTGTGAGTATAGGGGTAAGGGTAGAATAGAGGGAGGTGAGTAGTTGTGAGGGGATGGGGTCGAGGGGACAGGTAGTGAGGTGAGAGGATAGTATAAGGGCAGAAACGTCATCCTCTGTAACAGGGGCAAAAAAGCTGAAGTAGCTGGCAAAATCTTGGGCTGAGAGAAAAGTTGTGGTGGGAGGTGGAGTATTGAATGTAGAGAACAGACTTTTTGGGTTTGAAGAAAGAGTAGAGATAAGAGTAGAGAAGTAATGTTGCTTATATAGATTAAGGGCAGAATAGTAAGAGTTCAAGATGAACTTATAGTGAAGAAAGTCAGCAGAACTCTGAGATTTCCTCCAGTGTCACTCAGCAGTACAGATATATATATATATATATATATATATATATATATATATATATATATATGCAAAAAAAAATCCCAAAGAAGTTCAGCTGGAAAGTATATGTGTTAAATTAGAACTAATTATTATATTATATTATCTTGTTGTCACTGTTTAGCTCTAGTTTGATACCTGTTTAATTATTATTTTAAAATCTATATTCTAAAAGATAGCCATGTTAATATCTATTTATGTAGCTAAAGATAGGCATGTTAATATCTATTCATGTGTCATACTGTGTTGCGTCACCGTTTCTATCAAATTCAAACTTATTAATATCTAATGTTATCATTATTAACTTTGGTAGCAGTTAGGTTAAAACACATCTTTGCTATTCACTACTATTAATATGCCTTATGTATAATGAATAATCTATAGCATTGTTACTTCCTGTTTAAGTAATTACTAACTTTATTCCTTCTATCTAAGACTGACAAAATTTCAGACATACTTTCTCAATAATTGATTTTACTTTGTATGTACTAACTATAGAGTATTAAGTCTTTCTAGCTATTATTGTCATCATCACATGTAATATATAATATATATATGCACTTAATGCATTTAAGTTATATAACACTTTTTTAGTTTTCTAATAATATGTTGTGACCTTAATTTAAAATATGTTGTCACCTAAAGGGTTAAAACATGTATGTGCAGTGTATAAACTACACCAATTGCAGATGGGTTGTGGCTTTAAATAGCATACACCTGTAGTCTGCATTTTATGTCTAAGACTACGGTCTGAGTGACCGAAACCGGTCAGACTTTCTTTTTACTGCTGTTCACCCTTTGTTTTTTTTCTAATGGAGTCTGCCTTTTTTAATAGTTACAAATAAATTTACTATTTTAAATTCACATTATATCTGAGAGACTTTGGACTTTTTATTCAACATACTTTCTCCAGTCGTGGATGCTTGGAACTTCTTTGGGATTTTTTTTTTGCATGTTCTATGTGGAGTACTGGGACATTCCTATCATCCAGTTCCGGATTTAGCATCACAGTAAAGCAGAGAGAGACGTGACCACGCTGAATTATCTGTAGGCGGGACCAATGGTGAGCACACACAGAGAGGAGTCATGCAGCGTTTGTGCGTAGGAGAAGTGAAATGAGGAGTCTACAACCAACGGAGTGTTAAAACATCAGCGGGATTTAAACATGAGTGAGTGAACAAACTTATTAATCAGCCATCGGATGTCATCACAAAACAACAAGGAGAGTGACAGGTGATATATAAGTATTGCATGCTATAAACTTTGGGTCTAATACCGGAGCTACGTGGTTTATGTTGAACAATATTTTGGCTAATTATCTAACTACTAGTATCTCCTTTGGCTATTTAACAGACTCAGTTAAAGAGATATATGCAAGCATAACGAGTACGAACATTGTGGTTATTTTGTTTTCAATTTCAATCCCACCGGTTGCCTGGTTAACCTAGGAGGGGAAGTTATTGGAAGCACCATTTGCAAGCTGCCTGGGGTACTGCTAAATGTTTGAATAATCAATAGGCCTCCCAAAAAGTCACCTGGTTGACTTGGGTTTAGGGCTTTTCTTTTGAAAACACAGGTTAACCCCTTCCTGGACTAATTCAGGACTGTCGCTTTGTTTATCTCTTCTGCATATATGCATTAAAATTGAGATAATTACATCTGATTTAACGGACAGTTGCTTGCTTGCCTCTCTAACCGTCTAACCCATTATCACCTGCATCTCTTATTACACTACTTGCATGGACATTAACTCATTCAAAATGACTGCTACCTGCATGCTTCTCTCCCTCCTAAGAGGTTGCTTCATCTAAGCTGTTAATCAATATAAGCTAATGACCAATAACCATCTATATATGTATATCTATGAATGACTAGTAAATCTGTCCTGCATGATCGCTGCAAGTTGCTACAAGTAACACCTCCTAGCTCCCTTTGGGCCTTAAACAGCACCCTACTATGTTATATATATATATATATATATATATATATATATATATATATATATATATAATCCAGTGTAAAAAAAAAGGCTCTAATAAAACTTAACGTTTTATTTACAAAAGTTAAAAGGCATAAAGTTTCAGCGCCATTACAGCACTGTATTTTCTAGACTATTATATATAGCACCCTGGCAGTTGCTAAAGTTGTGGGACTAAGCTTTTCCTGTCTGGGAGTGTGTGTGTATATATGTATATGTGTGTGTGTATATATGTATATATAAATATATTAAATTCAAGGGGATTTTCACTCTCACTTCACAGGTAAAACGCCAAGGTGTCAGAAACGTCAGTATTCAAGTATAAATGAAGGATCTGCACTCACTGGACTTTGCACACAAAGTAATGTTTAGGGGATCAAACCATCCCCTTCATCATATATATATTATACAAGAAGTGGGAGAATGAAATGAGTATATATAGGTGGTGTAGACCCTTCAAGTTAGATATAGAACAAAATAAAAAAGGGAGATTGTGAGAAAAGTAGAAATATATACTTCACTCAATACAGACAGCGACTTCAGCACATCACCAAAAAAGAAAAAAACACATTAATATGATTGTATATTTAAATAGCAGTATTCTGCAAATTCAGATACGTGGACCACCACACCAGAACAAACCCCACAAGTTAATGTCAGCTATATATAGTATCAATAACCAAAAAAATCTGAAATTTTACATTTTTTTATTTTTTTTTTAAAGCATGGCTGCTTGCTAACAGCATGTAAATAGACTGAAGGCTCTGCCAGACGATGGCCCCACTAAGTAGTGGGAATCTGCCACCTTAGCAATCCAAGTGAGGATCTGTGCAAACCTAAAACTGCACACATAGTATACTTCAATTTAAAGGCACATGTAGGCAC
Source organism: Bombina bombina (assembly GCF_027579735.1). Lineage (NCBI taxonomy): Eukaryota > Metazoa > Chordata > Amphibia > Anura > Bombinatoridae > Bombina > Bombina bombina. The sequence continues at coordinate 54,143,503 of NC_069510.1, read as the reverse complement.
ATAATGTAATATGCTAGATGGGATGAACAACACCTAACCAGAGGGTAGCGCCGCAAATCTAAACGTCTCTATGCTACCATGGAACCCTTTAGGATCTATGTTCATCCGCTATTACATATAATCTGTTATGTATCAGTGTAACAAGTATAAAACGGAACCAATGCCTGTAGTGTATAGCATCCGTTTATACATACATAAAGGAAGAAGTTCAAATTTTAAGGGCATAAAGGGTCTTGTACCCTCAGTTCAGTAGTTGCATATTTAAAGGCAAAACACATGACTTATTACAAAACCTCTGCTGAAGATGATACACCTCAAATAATAGCAGCTATTTACTTTCCTTAGTATGCAGGCATCAAAGTGCTTCCTTCATTCATTAACAGGGAGCTGAGCAACAGGTTCTACCGCCATTCATAGTTTCCCATGCAAGTAGCATTATGCTGTCCATAGCGCATGTCTATGACGTCACACATCTTTTTTTGGTGATGTGCTGAAGTCCCTGTCTGTATTGAGTGAAGTATATATTTTTACTTTTCTCACTATATATATATATATATATATATATATATATATATATATATATATATATATATAAAATGAGAATTAGAAAGCACTCACTGGACTGTAGACAACAACTTCAATGAAATATCCTTTATTGTGACGTTTCGGGACCAACAGCGTCCCTATATATATAGTATTCTTCAACATAGGACTGCACTCACTGGGTTTACAGAAAAACGTATTTATTAGGTAACGCTTCGGAGTTCACAGACCCCTTCCTCAGACCAGAACAAACATGTAACTAAACACAGTGACTTATGAACACCTTAAGCCCCACCCACCACCAAATCAAATGTGAATTGCGCCAAAACTGGGGTTGTCATGGTGATAACCCCTGTATTCCTCAGTGTGACCTTACTACTAATACAGGCATTCATGTATGTTTCAAATTTGTATAGATAGTATAATAAATGCATAAACTATCAGATATGTAAATCATTAAATATGTAAGTGGATCTAGGCAACCATTTGTTCATACATTAGTTGAATCATTATATTTAGAGGCATACAAATTCCAAAACATGTCATATTAATGTTAGATAAACACTCATATATGTTACATTTTCATATGTCACAGTATATCACAATCAGTCCCAGGATCTATATATGTTACCAGTCAAATCAGACCTACACTATTCAAATGTCCTGTTGCAACAAACCGTGAGTCCATATTAAAGTATATAATCTGTGGATTAATTAAAAATGTATTGTACCTGTAGTTAGTTTACGTCAGATCGTGTTATAACAGACCGGTGTGTAATAGTCTCTAAGACAAATCATCAATCCTACCTCAGAGGTAGATGCGTTGCGTGTCAAAAGTCATGTTCATTCTACAGAACAAATCAAGCTCCAAAAGCTCTGTGGGCAAAAACGTAACGGTCAAAAAAACAAAACCCTTTTGATATCAGCTATGATATGCGATCATGCCAGCCCGTTGTCACATGTGTTTGCTTTGAACAAGCCTATAAGTGGAGGTCTCGTATAGGGAATCCCCTGTAGTCAGGATGTGTATGTAGTTAAAGGTGGACAGCATATTGGGTACTATGAATAAATCAATATCACCACAGTTGGTCATCCGTGTAAAAAAAGAGACTCCTTAGGGAAACCAGATTGTTCATAAGAAGTATGCAAATCTCTCATGTCTGAGATAAGTAGCGTGCATTTTAAGAGTCAGTATACCCTTCAATGTTATGAAACCATCTAATGTTTCAGCATAAGCAGCCCAACAGATATTGCAGGGGTGGTTATATACGTTATTAACCGTGATCTACTGTCTTATATTCGTGCCAGAGTGTTAAGCTACCCGTAGTCAATTAGGCAGAATAGAGGCTAATCAATGTCACATACGTGCAAACATATATAAAAAAAATAATATAGTATAAGACCTTGTGCATGGACTCCAACTCGTCCATACAGTAGAACCTCAAATTGCATCATTGGTACACTGTTATAAGTGGCAATCAAAGTTACATCATGAGCTCACTAATGAATTAGTAAGGATTTAGCAGTATAAAGTTAGTCCTTGTGATCCAATAGGACCTGTGTTAATACACCCAAACAAAGTTCCTGTGTTACGTTGTTATGCATCTGTCCACAGACCAAAAACAAGCTGACCTTCAATTCATTCCAGAATCTCCAAGGTACCCCATATATACCCATATGTCATGTGCTAATATTACCTGCTTCCATCAGTGTACAGCCACTTTTCAGTCATCATTTGTAGTTGTGTTTCACGATTTCTGGTTTCAGTGTTATTTCTTAATACTTGGATCATCTGTGATTTTATGATCGCCTTTCTGGTGTGTGGAGGATGGTTGCTGGATGCTTCAAGTATAGACTTTCGGTCCGTGGGTTTGGTGTAAAGAGTCGTGAAAAGTTTGCCTTCCTTCTTATAAATTCTTAGATCCAGAAAGTCAATGCTATTCAAATCATACTTCAACTCAAATTTAATTGGGGACTCAAGTGTGTTAAGATGTATCAGCCATTCTTTTAAGGATTCCTCTGTGCCTTGCCATATGAGGAAGACATTGTCAATGTATCTTTTGTAATGTCTTACTGTATCGATGTTGTACACATCTATGATATCCCGCTTGTAGTGTTCCATGTACAGCTTAGCGTATGATGGGGCCATATTTGACCCCATTGCTGTCCCCATGAGTTGTTGGTAAAATGTATTTTCAAAACGGAAGTAATTTAGGGTTAAACATTTCTCCAGTAGATCAAGGATCAAAGAGAGCGGAGGTCCCACATATGGGAATCATGTCAGTGCTAGTGCAACCGCCTTAAGTCCATCTGTGTGGGGGATGACAGTGTACAGACTTCTCACGTCCATAGTGACCAAAAGGTCATTGTTGTCAATTTTGTCCACGGTGTTCAGTGTGGTGATGAGGTCACCTGAGTCCCTGATATGAGTCCATCGATCTCACCAGTGGTTGTAGAATGGCGTCCACAAATATTGCTAAAGGTTGTAGCAAAGATCCCCTAGCTGACACGATTGGCCTCCCTGGGGGGTTCTTCTGCTCTTTGTGTATCTTGGGGAGGGTATATAGGATTGGATGAATCGGGTACACACTGTTGAGGAAATTAAATTCATCTGTGCTGATCCAGTTCAGACATCTTGCTTCAGATAGTACAACGTCAATATCCCTTTTAAAAGCGTTAGTTGGATCCCGGGTAAGTTTTTTATAGGTTTGATGATCATTAAGTTGGTGAAGTATTTCCTTGCGGTATTGGTCATAGTTCATCACTATATTTGCTCCTCCCTTGTCCGCTGGGAGAATGACGATCTCAGTGTCATTGGATAAAGATTTGAGTGCCATTCTTTCAGATCTATTAAGGTTAGGTCTGTGTTTCATCTGTTCCAGTTCCTTACTGTCATTGCCAATCATTCTGGTGTAGGTTTTGATACTTGATCCACATGTTTTTGGTTCGAATTTGCTCTTTGGTTTAAAGCGTTGTATTTCTTTTTCCATGGGGATGTCCTTAAAGTGTTCTTTTAGTTTAAGGTTCCTTTGGAATCTATGTATATCCACAAAGTTTTCAAAATCATCATTCCTATAGGTGGGGATGAATGTCAAACCCTTATTCAGTAGGCTAACTTCACCCTCATCTAAAGTCCTGTCACTCAGGTTGATTACAATATCCGGGTTAGTTACCTTGAGGGTAGGGGGGTCTTCTACATACATAGTAACATAGTAGATAAGGTTGAAAAAAGACTGAAGTCCATCGAGTTCAACCTATACAAATCTAAAATACTTACAAAAAGCTCCAGTTAAGCTTAAATAACCCCATTAAAATGTGACCCATTTAATACTAGCAATCATATCCATGAATTTTGTTTATATACAGAAATTTATCCAGACTATTTTTAAATGTATCTATGGTATTGGCATTCACTACCTCCTTTGGTAATGAGTTCCACAATTTTATTGCTCTTACAGTGAAAAAACGTTTCCGTTGCAGGAGATTAAATCTCCTTTCCTCCAACCTTAAATTATGACCTCTTTTCAGAAAAATTTTCTTGGAATAAACAGAGCTTCTGCCATCTCTGTATATGGGCCTTGAATATATTTATATAAAGTAATCATGTCACCTCTCAAGCGCCTTTTTTCTAAAGAAAACAGACCCAGTTTGGCTAGTCTCTCCTCAGGTTAATTTCTCCAATCCCCTTATTAGCTTTGTGGCCCTCCTCTGAACTTTTTCTAGTTCTGCAATATCTTTTTTAGCAATCGGTCCCCAGAACTGCACTCCAAACTCAAGGTGAGGTCTTACCAGGGCTTTATATAATGACAGAATTATGCTTTCCTCCCTTGAATCAATTCCTCTTTTAATACATGCTAGTATCTTATTAGCCTTTGAAGCCACTGCCCTGCATTGTGCACCCATCTTTAGCTTGTTATCTATTACTACTCCCAAATCCCTTTCCTCCTGTGTTTGGCTAAGTCTTGTCCCATTTAAAAAATACGTAGCCTGCTTATTTTTACTTCCAAAATGTAGAACCTTGCATTTTTCCGTATTAAATCTCATTTTCCATTCACTTGCCCATAGTTCTAATTTTAGCAAATCCCTTTGTAAAGAGAGTTCATCCTGCTCTGACCTAATGACCTTACTTAACTTAGTATCATCTGCAAAAATAGAGATGTCACTATTTAATCCTTGCTCCAAGTCATTTATAAAAAGAACAGGGCCCAGTACAGATCCCTGGGGGACGCCACTGATTACCTTTGTCCAATCTGAGTATGATCCATTTACTACTACTCGTTGCTCCCTATCTTTTATCCAGTTATTTATCCATGAGCTAACATTTTCAGCTATTCCCAGTCCCTTAATTTTGTGCATTAATCTCTCATGTGGCACTGTATCAAATGCCTTTGCAAAATCTAAGTATATCACTGATTCCCCTTTATCTATACTTTTACTTACTTCCTCATAGAATCTAATTAGATTAGTTTGACATGATCTATTTCTCCTAAAGCCATGCTGATTAGAACTCATAATCTTGTTTACACGAATATGCTCATCAATATAATCCTTTATAATCCCTTCAAATATCTTCCCCACTATTGATGTCAGACTAACTGGTCTATAGCTTCCTGGATCATCCCTGCTTCCCTTTTTGAAGAGTGGCACCACATCAGCTTTACGCCAATCCTGGGGTACCATGCCTGAGGATAATGAGTCTTGAAAAATTAAGAGTAAAGGTTTGTCTATAACAGTGCTAAATTCCCTTAACACCCTTGGGTGTATTCCATCTGGGCCTGGAGTTTTATTTACCTTAATATTTTCCAGTTTTTTCCTGATATCCTCTAAACAAAACCCAATTAGTGGTATGGACTGGCATGTTCTATTCTGTTCCAAAGTATCATTCAATGGTTCCTCTCTTGTGTATACTGAAGAAAAAAACTGGTTTAGTACCTCAGCCTTCTCCCTGTCATTATTTATCATGCTACCCTCCACGCATTTTAATGTACCTATATTATCCTTCTTAGATTTTTTGCTATTTATGTACTTAAAGAACCTTTTAGGGTCTGTCCACAATAGTTCCCCCTCCTCGGGTGCGGCCTCGACCTCTTGTGTTTGCGGATCTCGTGGTAACCCCTAAAAAAGGTGCTTGTGTTGTACTTGGTGTTTGATCCTGATACCGTTGTTCATTGCTACCAGCCTCATTGTCAGAGCCAGAGCTACTGTCAACTGTGTTGAGGTATCTTGATAATGGCGTTGTCTTCTCTGCCTCTGTTGTCCTCCTTGGGTGTTCCCATGGATCCATGCATAGATTATCTTGTCTTTGTAATCATTGTCCACTGTGTATAGTTTCTGGTTTTTAAATGCCACTAGTTCCTTCTTGTATTCAATTATCTGTTTAGAGATTTTCTCCATCCAAGGTTCACCTGTGTCAGTCTGTAGAATCTGCAATTTATGGGTGTTGAATTTCTTTAGTTCATCCTTCACAGTAGTTAAAATATTAGTGCATTCTTCAATTACTAACAAGATTAAATCCAGTGAACAGTTGTTTAGTATTTGGCACCACCGTAGGCAAAAGTTTTTATTGTTCCTTCCAGTGGTTGGCTGATTCTTTACTCTGAATCCCCTAGGGATCTTGCTTTTCTTGTAATATTTAGATAAATATATTGTGTGCAGCTCAAGGTCAATTTCTCTCTTTCTGAGTCTCATTAGGGTATTATAAATAGTTTGTGAATTCTCAACCTGTTCTGTGTCTGTTGTCTCAGAATCTACTAGGATCCTCATGGCATCATCACTAGTAAATGCAAATGTCTTTGTGGTATATTCCTCCTCAGGTAGTTCAGGATCCCCTACTGCCTCTGCCATGCAATAGTCTCTTGCAAGAGTGGACTGTATGAACAACTGAATTAGGGCCCAAACAAAGCCAGATTAGTAGTAATGGTTAAAATACACCATGTGCTTTAAAATTTCCCTTAGAACAAAAAAACAGGAAATTGTTTTCTCCAGAAAACAAGCAAAATAGAACAAAAAAGGCCCCACTGTTACTAGTGGAGACCCACTGGTGGTGTGAGTATCAGCTCAGTAAATCCTTTTTGGGTGCCAGATAGAAAGCAAACATATCCTCCATGTGTATCTGCACTCCCAATGGGAGGAGCAATTATAGTGATGAACTATGACCAAGTAGAGTGAAACAAAAGAAGGCGCCAACATAGTGCAAAAATCAATAAGGCATGACACGCCGCTGTTGCAAGTGGTAACATACTCACAAGATATCAGACACTTGAGAAGTGTCACGAAAGCCTTCTGGACCCTTTGAGTCGTCCAGCTAACTCCCACTCCTGTGTGGTATGATTTTGTATCCTACACGTCCTCTTTTTCGTGCAGTCTGTGCTTTCTCAGATGATAAACAGCACTCCAAACTTCTGGTATTGCAGACAGAGCTCCAGACCCCACAAGCAAGCTCCAGACCCAACAATCAAATGGAACAAACACACGCAAACAGTCCAGACCCAATACTGGAAGATGTGTGTAATAAGCAATGATACCGTAATGGTAAAGATAAAATAAAGTTTGTGGCAAAAGTCTAAAATCAAATAAAAAGACTTTATTCAGCACAACGTTTCTCGGTTTTATTTTATTTTATCTTTACCATTACGGTATCATTGCTTATTACACACATCTTCCAGTATTGGGTCTGGACTGTTTGCATGTGTTTGTTCCATTTGATTGTTGGGTCTGGAGCTTGCTTGTGGGTTCTGGAGCCCTGTCTGCAATACCAGAAGTTTGGAGTGCCGTTTATCATCTGAGAAAGCACAGACTGCACGAAAAAGAGGACGTGTAGGATACGAAATCATACCACACAGGAGTGGGAGTTAGCCGGATGACTCAAAGGGTCCAGAAGGCTTTCGTGACACTTCTCAAGTGTCTGATATCTTGTGAGTATATTACCACTTGCAACAGCGGCGTGTCATGCCTTATTGATTTTTGCACTAGGTTGGCGCCTTCTTTTGTTTCACTCTACCTGTAGATATCTCGTCTTGGGCCACCAACAAGATTCGTTTGAAGAAGCTGCTTGCCATCTGCCATTGGATACTACATCTAATAAGATTTGAACTTTTACATGGACATTCTAGATACTAAGTATCATTAACACACTGTATTGTTATGATTTTTTCACTGCTTGCACTTTATACAAGAGATTGCACTGGGATTATTGCATAATTTTTTAGGAACTGGTATTATCCTATCTAGGACTGTAATATTAGGTCTGAAGGATAAGAGTTCTTTTTGTCACGCATACACTATTAATTTGACCTTTGGCGCACTGATTTTATTTTTTGTTTTTGCAGAACTATGACCAATACCACAAGGAAATACTTCACCAACTTGATGATCATCAAACCTATAAAAAACTTACCCGGAATCTAACTAACGCTTTTAAAAGGGATATTGACGTTGTACATACATGGGGTACCTTGAAGATTCTGGAATGAATTGAAGGTCAGCTTGTTTTTGGTCTGTGGACAGATACATAACAACGTAATACAGGAACTTTGTTTGGGTGTATTAACACAGGTCCTATTGGATCACAAGGACTAACTTTATACTGCTAAATCCTTATTAATTCATTAGTGAGCTTGTGATGTAACTTTGATTGCCACTTATAACAGTGTACCAATGATGCAATTTGAGGTTCTACTGTATGGACGAGTTGGAGTCCAGGCACAAGGTCTTATACTATATTATTTTTTTTTATATATGTTTGCACGTATGTGACATTGATTAGCCTCTATTCTGCCTAATTGACACTACGGGTATCTTAACACTCTGGCACGAATATAAGACAGTAGATCACGGTTAATAACGTATATAACCACCCCTGCAATATCTGTTGGGCTGCTTATGCTGAAACATTAGATGGTTTCATAACATTGAAGGGTATACTGCCTCTTAAAATGCACGCTACTTATCTCAGACATGAGACATTTGCATACATCTTATGTACAATCTGGTTTCCCTAAGGAGTCTCTTTTTTTACATGGATGACCAACCGTGGTGATATAGATTTATACATAGTACCCAATATGCTGTCCACCTTTAACTACATAAACATCCTGACTACAGGGGATTCCCTATACGAGAACTCCACTTATAGCCTTGTTCACAGCTAACACATGTGACAACGGGCTGGCATGATCGCATACTATTGTTATTTTCAGGCTCGCAACTAGGTCAACATGACGACGCGCATACACACGCGCATACGTCACTGGTATATGCTAATTAGCCATGCGCTAGGCTAAGGAACAGTACGGGCGCCGGAGCTGCATCTCTTGGCGCCTCATATCAAAAGGGTTTTGGTTTTTTGACCGTTACGTTTTTGCCCACAGAGCTTTGGAGCTTGATTTGTTCTGTAGAATGAACATGACTTTTGACACACAACGCATCTACCTCTGAGGTAGGATTGATGATTTGTCTTAGGGACTATTACACACCGGTCTGTTATAACACGATCTGACGTAAACTAACTACAGGTACAATACTTTTTTTAATGAATCCACAGATTATATACTTTAATATGGACTCATGGTTTGTTGCAATAGGACATTTGAATAGTGTAGGTCTGATTTGACTGGTAACATATATAGATCCTGGGACTGAATGTGATATACTGTGACATATGAAAATGTAACATATATGAGTGTTTATCTAACATTAATATGACATGTTTTGGAATTTGTATGCCTCTAAATATAATGATTCAACTAATGTATGAACAAATGGTTGCCTAGATCCACTTACATATTTAATGATTTACATATCTGATAGTTTATGCATTTATTATACTATCTATACAAATTTGAAACATATATGAATGCCTGTATTAGTAGTAAGGTCACACTGAGGAATACAGGGGTTATCACCATGGCAACCCCAGTTTTGGCGCAATTCACATTTGATTTGGTGGTGGGTGGGGCTTAAGGTGTTCATAAGTCACTGTGTTTAGTTAGATGTTTGTTCTGGTCTGTGAACTCCGAAACGTTACCTAATAAATAAGTTTTTCTGTAAACCCAGTGAGTGCAGTCCTATGTTGAAGAATACTATGAATATTATTTGATCTGGCACCCTGGTTGGTGACTATATGACATTGGGAGTGCAGATACACATGGAGGATATATATATATATATATATATAAAAATAATTTGTCATGATGCACTCATGAGTAGTTAATACCTGGGGTCTCAGCATTGCCAGGTTAATCTGAAATGTTCTTTCTTTGTCTAACATCTGTGTGGGTGTTAAAGAAGGCAGTGATGGGGGGAGGAGCCAACCACCGAACAGAATGGTCACACACATCGGAAGCTCTGTACATTATAGCCCAAAAACTGTATTTTCGAAGAGAAATATATAATAGATATGGACCCAGGGCTGATCCTGCTAACCAGTTATCATAGGGGGCTTAACATAACTGACATTGAAGATCAGATTGCGACAGAAGCAGAGGATTGTGACAGAAGTAAGACGTTAACTAAGGCCTAGCAATGCAACCGGCAACCAACCTAAACTGCTTATACATCTTACATGCCAACGCGGCAATTGATAATTGGGAAGATCATACCTCACAACTACTAGATAATTATTTCAGCAGCCTCCAAGTACAGCTGAGGGACGTTTGCTCAAAACTGCTCGAGCAAGGTGATGACTGTTTGGCAGGCAAACCTATACGCAGCGGAGACCTCTGTAGTTTACATGGTTCCTGCAGGCCTATAAGAAGCTGTGATGATACAGTTAACTGGCCTATATCGATGAGAACAGCCACTAGTTACCTGGAGGAGGCACCTCTAGCACCTAAGATCCAAAATCCGCTCGGCGTCTACTCACGGACTGAGGACCGAGACGGCAACTCAGGAGAAACTGTTGTGCTGGGTAAGATGGCGGCTATTATCTCTGACAGTGGGGACTCTGCGCAATGTTTGAATCGTCCTACTGAATGGGGTTCAAAGGCAGGAAGAAAGACATCTGACTCTATCGCTTACATCAGCAATGTGTACGGTCTTGCGAGTATAAAATCTAAGCCTCTCTGTTCTTCAATTAAACCCTATACAACAGACTGCCCTAAGGATAACTGCGGAAACTGTGGTGGGGAAGAGCCACTATTTTCAGCCTGCGATTTGAGAAACATGGAGTCTCATGGGGGGCTATCTGTAAAATTCCACTACAGCATTTGCCGGGCTGGAGTTGGATAGATATGGGACCTGAAAAATACAGAATACAAAGGACCATAGTAGTCATGTCTTGCAGATACGTCAGGACTTATAGCTCCTTTATAACTTTGGAAGTCTCTTTGCATGACAGTATGTCGGTTTTAAGATATATGAAGGCTTGCTAGCCTGATGAACTTGTCTTCTCAATACTGCAATTAATGATTATTCATCTAATGCTTATTCACAGGGCGTTCTCATAGTTTGTTAAAGGCTGTCTGTGTTTTCTAAACAATAGCAGATACCTACATTTATACTATATGTCTGTTTATAACATGTTTTACTCATGTACACAGGTGCTTGACTGTAGTTCGCTCCTTATCCTTCTCTCTTTATAAGTTAAGAGTTATAACTCACAAGGTTAACCTTTACCCTGCACTATTATATTTTCTGCAGAATACTGTAATAGATGTTTTAGGCTGACTTTTATTACACTTTGTTCAGCGTGTTATCCTATTTCTATTTTCTAGATATTGTCACTGTTTTGCTTAAGATACTTTTATTATAACATTTTGGTACTCACGGAAGCTATATGATTCTAGCCCGTAGCATTAAGATGCCTAATTAACAAGCTCTTCCTCTAAATTGTCCTATATAGAGTGGCACCAGGCAGTATCATACTAGCATTATACATAACGGGATGGTTGTAGATTTCTAAATAGTATGACTCCAATCTGATACATTGGCATACTGAAACGGTGCCTATCTCCAGCCTAGGATATGAATCCATTGATGAATATATTGTTTGCAAGATATTGCCATATCAACCCTATATAAGATTTAGCCTTTTTGCTAGCTATACCCCATATTAATTATATGCAGGTTTTTCTAATAATTAGCATAACTCTTTTTAATGGCTAAGTTGTTGCTTATGGTTATGATATGTATCCTCTGTATGCTTCATTAACGTATTTATACTATATGCTCATATAACTAGGCTCTATATTTCCATTTCATTTAGTTGAGACAGCTTCAGTCCCCTACAGAGGGTTGCTAATTCAACATTTTAACCTATATATCACTATGAGCTTAAGTTTATGCATAGCTCTCACATAGTAAGCCAGGGTACATCCATAATACGGTTCCCATCCATGTATTCGGTACCCATATTTTCTACTATTTTATGCTATACTCCATTTAGTGTATCATATAAACCCTACTGTGCTACCCAATAACGGGGTTGCTAGTAGTTCTGAGGATGTACCTACAACTAGATTGCCAAATTGCCTAGCATTATAATTAATTTCATTTATTAACTCTCTAACTAATATAACATCTTGGGTGAATATGGTTCCCAAAACATAAGATATATGATAAAATAATTGCCTAAGATCTGGGGGTAAATTGCTATAATACTTTTAGGCTATTGTGTTCCAGTTTTTTTTATATGGGATGCCCATAGTGCAAATTATATTACTCCATAGTTATGGATAGACATCCATGGGCCATGTAGTACTATCTATTTCACTCACCATTTCAATATGAATTCCACCCCCCCCCCCCCCCCACGTATGCTCTCAAAGGTTTAGTCACTGTGGTTTGGGTGTGTTTTCACTTGAAGCGTCAATATTACTACTTAATAGATCTAGGTATTATGTTATTTAATTGCACAACATTCTCTAGAGCCAACTCAGAAACATCCGCTCCCCCCTCCTCCTTCCATACTCCAAGCGGTGATTACCCGCTGTTTCCCTCCAACTACTATAAAGCCCAAAAATGGCTGTCCTTCAGACTAACATATATGATTCAATTAACTCATCAAAAATGGTCCATAAGTGGCCTGCCAATTAGTCTGCCAATTAAGATAAAAATATTATAAAACAGAGGTTTGAGTAGCCTTGCTATTACTATACATGTATATTTTTATACATTGGGGGGTAGTTATCAAGCCGTCTACTTTTCTGCCTTCGCCGGCCCAATACGCCCGCCTAAGCTCGCCTACCTTTGCCGCCGCGGACCTTGAATACGTTCGCCTAAGTTATCAAATAAAGCTGTCAAAAAGCCGCGGGGCGATGAGCAGCGGACTGTGAGAGTTATCACTCATCCGATCTCGCTGCTCTTCGGCTTTTTCCCAGCTTTATTGCTAGCCTGTCACTAAGCACTCACACTAAACTACACTGTTCTATCCCTATACCGGTGCCCCCGAAGCCTCCCGCAACTCAATAAAGTTACTAACCCCTAAACCGCCGCTCCTAGACCCTGCCGCAACTCTGATAAATGTATTAACCCCTAAACCGCTGCTCCCGGACACCGCTGCCACCTACATTATACCTAGTAACCCCTATCCTGCCCTCCCTACACCGTCGCCCTCTATTATAAAGTTATTAACCCCTATCCTGCTGATCCCGCACCTCGCCACAACTAAATAAATAGTTTAACCCCTAAACCCCCGCTCCCTGACCCCGCTGCAACCTATATTACATTTATTAACCCCTATCCTGCCCCCCCTACACCGTCAATCCCTCTATAATAAAGTTATTAACCCCTATCCTGCTGATCCCGCACCTCGCCGCAACTAAATAAATAGTTTAACCCCTAAACCGCCGCTCCCTGAACCCGCCGCAACCTATATTAAACCTATTAACCCCTATCCTGCCCCCCCTACACCGTCGTCACCTATGATAAATTTATTAAACCCTATCCTGCCCCCCACTACACCGCCGCCACTGTAATAAAATTATTAACCCCTAAACCTAAGTCTAACACTAACCCTAACGCCCCCCTAACTTAAATATTAATTAAATAAATCTAAATAATATTTCTATTATTAACTAAATTAATCCTATTTAAAACTAAATACTTACCTTTAAAATAAACCCTAATATAGCTACAATATAAATAATAATTATATTCTAGCTATCTTAGGATTTATTTTTATTTTACAAGCAACTTTCAATTTATTTTAACTAGGTGCAATAGCTATTAAATAGTTATTAACTATTTAATAGCTTACCTAGCTAAAATAAACTGAAATTTACCTGTAAAATAAATCCTAACCTAAGTTATAATTACACCTAACACTACACTATACTTTAATAAATTATTCCTATTTAAAACTAAATACTTACCTGTAAAATAAACCCTAATATAGCTACAATATAAATAATAATTATATTGTAGCTATCTTAGGATTTATATTTATTTTACAGGTAACTTTGTATTTATTTTAGCTAGGTAGAATAGTTATTAAATAGTTATTAACTATTTAATAACTACCTAGCTAAAAGAAATACAAAATTACCTGTAAAATAAATCCTAACCTAAGTTACAATTAAACCTAATACTACACTATCATTAAATTAATTAAATAAACTACCTACAAATAACTATAATTAAATACAATTACATAAACTAACTAAAGTACAAAAAATAAAAAAAGCTAAGTTACAAAAAATAAAAAAATAAGTTACAAACATTTTAAAAATATTACAACAATTTTAAGCTACTTACACCTAATCTAAGCCCCCTAATAAAATAACAAACCCCCCAAAATAAAAAAATGCCCTACCCTATTCTAAATTAAATAAAGTTCAAAGCTCTTTTACCTTACCAGCCCTTAAAAGGGCCATTTGTGGGGGCATGCCCCAAAAAGTTCAGCTCTTTTGCCTGTAAAAGAAAAATACAACCCCCCCCAACATTAAAACCCACCACCCACATACCCCTAATCTAACCCAAACCCCCCTTACAAAAACCTAACACTAATCCCCTGAAGATCATCCTACCTTGAGTCGTCTTCACTCAGCCGAGCAGCGATGGAACCGAAGTGGACATCCGGAGCGGAAGAAGTTAATCCTCCAAGCGGCGCTGAAGAAATCTTCCATCCGATGAAGTCATCATCCAGGCGGCGCTGAAGAAGTCTTCGATCCGGGCGATGTCATCTTCCAAGAGGCGCTGAAGAGGTCTTCTATCCGGGCGATGTCATCTTCCAAGCCGGGTCTTGAATCTTCCTCCCGCCGACGCGGAACCTCCATCAGCCAATCAGATTTTTCCTACCTTAATTCCGATTGGCTGATAGAATCCTATCAGCCAATCGGAATTGAGGGGACGCCATCTTGGATGACGTCCCTTAAAGGAGCCTTCATTCGTCGTAGTCCGTCGGTGAAGAAGGAGGTTCCGCGTCGGCGGGAGGAAGATTCAAGACCCGGCTTGGAAGATGACATCGCCCGGATAGAAGACCTCTTCAGCGCCTCTTGGAAGATGACATCGTCCGGATCGAAGACTTCTTCAGCGCCGCCTGGATGATGACTTCATCGGATGGAAGATTTCTTCAGCGCCGATTGGAGGATTAACTTCTTCCGCTCCGGATGTCCACTTCGGTTCCATCGCTGCTCGGCTGAGTGAAGACGACTCAAGGTAGGATGATCTTCAGGGGATTAGTGTTAGGTTTTTGTAAGGGGGGTTTGGGTTAGATTAGGGGTATGTGGGTGTTGGGTTTTAATGTTGGGGGGGGTTGTATTTTTCTTTAACAGGCAAAAGAGCTGAACTTTTTGGGGCATGCCCCCACAAATGGCCCTTTTAAGGGCTGGTAAGGTAAAAGAGCTTTGAACTTTATTTAATTTAGAATAGGGTAGGGCATTTTTTTATTTTGGGGGTTTGTTATTTTATTAGGGGGCTTAGATTAGGTGTAAGTAGCTTAAAATTGTTGTAATATTTTTAAAATGTTTGTAACTTATTTTTTTATTTTTTGTAACTTAGCTTTTTTTATTTTTTGTACTTTAGTTAGTTTATGTAATTGTATTTAATTGTAGTTATTTGTAGGTAGTTTATTTAATTAATTTAATGATAGTGTAGTATTAGGTTTAATTGTAACTTAGGTTAGGATTTATTTTACAGGTAATTTTGTATTTCTTTTAGCTAGGTAGTTATTAAATAGTTAATAACTATTTAATAACTATTCTACCTAGCTAAAATAAATACAAAGTTACCTGTAAAATAAATATAAATCCTAAGATAGCTACAATATAATTATTATTTATATTGTAGCTATATTAGGGTTTATTTTACAGGTAAGTATTTAGTTTTAAATAGGAATAATTTATTAAAGTATAGTGTAGTGTTAGGTGTAATTGTAACTTAGGTTAGGATTTATTTTACAGGTAAATTTCAGTTTATTTTAGCTAGGTAACTATTAAATAGTTAATAACTATTTAATAGCTATTGTACCTAGTTAAAATAAATTGAAAGTTGCCTGTAAAATAAAAATAAATCCTAAGATAGCTACAAAATAATTATTATTTATATTGTAGCTATATTAGGGTTTATTTTAAAGGTAAGTATTTAGTTTAAAATAGGATTAATTTAGTTAATAATAAAAATATTATTTAGATTTATTTAATTAATATTTAAGTTAAGGGGGCGTTAGGGTTAGTGTTAGACTTAGGTTTAGGGGTTAATAATTTTATTACAGTGGCGGCGGCGTAGTGGGGGGCAGGATAGGGGTTAATAAATTTATTATAGGTGGCGACGGTGTAGGGGGGGCAGATTGGGGTTAGTAAATTTATTATAGGTGGCGACGGTGTAGGGGGGGCAGATTAGGGGTTAATAAATTTATTATAGGTGGCGACGGTGTAGGGGGGGCAGGATAGGGGTTAATACATTTAATATAGGTTGCGGCGGGTTCAGGGAGCGGCGGTTTAGGGGTTAATACATTTATTATAGTTGTGGTGGGCTCCGGGAGCGGCGGTTTAGGGGTTAATATGTATAGAGTAGCTTGCGGTGGGCTCCGGGAGCGGCGGTTTAGGGGGTAATAACTTTATTTAGTTGCTGCGGTGTAGGGGGGGCAGATCAGTGGTGTTTAGACTCGGGGTACATGTTAGGGTGTTAGGTGCAGACAGCTCCCATAGAAATCAATGGGATGTCTGTCAGCAGCGAACTTGTACTTTCGCTATGGTCAGACTCCCATTGATTCCTATGGGATCCGCCGCCTCCAGGGGTGGCGGTTTGAAAACCAGGTACGCTGGGCCGTAAAAGTGCCGAGCGTACCTGCTAGTCATTTGATAACTAGCAAAAGTAGTGAGATTGTGCCGCACTTGTGTGCGGAACATCTGGAGTGACGTAAGAATCGATCTGTGTCGGACTGAGTCCGGCGGATCGAAGTTTACGTCACAAAATTCTACTTTTGCCGGTCTCGAGCCTTTGATAACTAAGGCGAATCAGCCTCACCACAAATACGCTGCGGAATTCCAGCGTATTTGAGGTTGACGGCTTGATAACTACCCCCCATTGTCTTACTACTGTTATTGTTTCCTTTATATTGACATCTTTATCCCTGACTTTATAAGGCGTTCATTGTATGATGTTTGTATTGCAAAACCTCAATAAAATAGAAACAAAGACAGAAGGATGTATTATAACTTATAGTTTATTGAATATATCATGTATATGCATGGACAAAATAGAAATTCTTTTAACTACTAGAAGTAATTAAAGTCCTAGTAAAGGTGGTACCATACAATCATAAGTGCTATACTCTCTGTGTAAGAAATTTCTGTGTCACAATGCAGCATGTAATCTCACGCAGATGAATAATATAAAAACAAAAAAATATAGGAAAACATACATATAATATTTAAAACACTAAAACCAATAAAAAAAGTCCAGTAAAGGACCTATTAGGGACGTCTCCCAAAAAGCACCAAGAAAAAATACCACCTAAGAAGTATATGTATATATATTGTGTTATGTGTAACTTGTATACAGCTTTGTAATGTCTTTAATGTGATTATCTCCAAACACAATTATGACATCCAGCGGAGTAGTTTCCAATATAAACACAGTCCTTTAGACTTACTGGTGTGTAATAACCTCCATCAGCATAAGAATATGGTAGTATAGATTTTACCGTTTAAATCACTTATAGGTGTGTGTCGAAACAGGGCAAAATTCCCAACATCAGTGTAAAGTCTGTAGTGACCGTGATGCAAAGTCTACATACACTGTGAAAATCCCAGCATATACCTTCTTACTCTTAATTGCAAGTCAGGGATTACTATGACAGGGTCGCTGTTATGATATACTTTCAAAAGTCACAGGTTATTGTTTGCACAAAACCAGTACTCACTGTTACATGAAAAATAAACTGTAGTCAGCTTTCTCTTCGCATTTTTTTTTTTGCACGCAGGTAACTCCAAATGATCCAGAACCGCCTTGTTTGTTTGGCAGATAGGATTTTCCAATCGAAGATAGAAAAGTAAGTTTGGCCAAACTCTTCCAGATGGTGACTTGCTGTACGAGCAAGGTGGATAGATCAGTAACACACTGGTAAGCTTTAACGCGTTTCACCCTTGGAAAGGGCTTTTTCAAGATAGTTCACGGTGTATGTAGAATTTGCATCATGGTCACTACAGACTTTGCCTTGATGTTGGGAATTTTGCCCTGTTTCGACACACACCTATACGTGATTTAGATGGTAAAATCTGCACTACAATATTTGTATGCTGATGGACTGTGTTATTTATATTGGAACCTACTCCGCTGGATGTCATAATTGTGTTTGGAGATAATCACATGAAAGACATTACAAAGCTGTGTACATGTTACACATAACACAATATATATATATATATATATATATATATATATATACATATACTTCTTAAAGTGGTATTTTTTCTTGGTGCTTTTTGGGAGATGTCCCTAATAGGTTCTTTACTAGACTTTTTATTGGTTTTAGTGTTTTAAATATTATATGTATGTTTTCCTATATTGTTTTTATATTATTCATCTGCGTGGGATTACATGCTGCATTGTGACACAGAAATTTCTTACACAGAGAGTATAGCACTTACGATTGTATGGTACCACCTTTACTAGGACTTTAATCACTTCTAGTAGTTACTAGAATTCCTATTTTATCCATGCATATACATGATACATTCAATAAAATATACGTTATTATACATCCTTCTGTTTTTGTTTTTATTTTAAGCTGCCCTTTGTGCCAATTCAGACATCAGATATTTTGTAGCAATTCTGTATACCCTTAATTCAGCTATCTAGCACATTTCTATTAGAAAGTATTAATTTGATCACATCTGGACTTTTTAGGATCTTATTACACGGTTTTGATTTTCAAATATTGGGAGTCACGTAATATTTTATCTTTTTAGGATTTACTTTTTGACACTTTTATCATCACTTTTGTATACACTCCACTTAAGCGCCATCCTACATTTCTTCTTTGGGAGCAGTATTAAGCCAGAAGGACGACAAAGGACAAGACCACCCCGTAGCCTACCTCAGCAGGAAGCTGTTACCCGGGGATGTAAGCTATGCGGCGGTGCAGAAAGAGTGTCTGGGCCCTTAAGAAGTTACAGTCCTACCACTATGGAATACCATTCACTGTCCTCACAGACCCCCAACCTGTGATGGATAAAGATGGAGCCGCCTGGAAGAAGACCTTCACCGCTAGACTTCAGTAATGGTGAGTACCTATTTTGGGGTTAGTGTTAGTTTTTTGGGGGTTTTTTTGGGGTGGGTTTTTATTTTAGTAGTCTCCAATGTTAGAAATGGACACTGACTTAGATGTTTTTCTGAGGGGCTTTGAGAAAGTATGCAGGCAGTATCAGCTGCCCCAAGAGCAATGGGCTTGCTATTTATCTCCTCCCTTGAAGGGTAAAGCCCTGAATGTATTTGCTTCCCTGCCAGTTGAGGATGGCAAAGACTATAAGGCCATAAAAACAGACTTATTGAAAAGCTTTAAGCTCACTCCAGAATTCTACAGGAAAAAATTTCGGAGTGTCTATGATAGATCCCCTGCTACCCCGACTGGGTAGCTCCACCAAAACTATCTTCCAACACCTGGAACCAGCCACTATGTAGAGAGAGAGAGAGTGATTTCAGCAATCCCCACCCAAATAACTAGACAACTAGCATTTAGGTGGAACAAAGAAAACAACTTTTTTGGGACAAACACACAACATTTATATAGGAACTCATCTTGATAAGAAAAAGGACAATCCCACAATTTTTCCACCATTCCCGCACCTCCAGACTGGCTGGTGCCTCCATAGCAGCCACAGTACCACAGAGTCCCAGTACCCAGAGGCAGCGGTTTTGGGGTGATCCCGGTAGAGCGGCGGCACTACCAGGGTGTCATTTTAAAGCTCTCGGTCCCAGGATGCCACAGTCCAAAAAGCGACATGATTTGTTAATGGAGACCGGAGTTACAGTCTAGTAAAATTGGGGGGTAGGGGTGTCCAAAACCCCCAGTTCCCCAAGTAGCTCCATTCCGGCAATTCCACCACCCCTTGTCCTCCCTAGGGGCTAACCATCCCCAAAAGAGCGGAACTCTGGGGCAAAGGGCCACTGGGGCAACCAGGGGCAAAGTTAGCGGGTGTCCTGCTGTTCTGTGGCTGACCGGGAGTTCCAGGGGCCCAGCCAGCCGGAGAGAGGTTAGGCGGGTGTCCGTTGTGAGGTGGCCGAATGGGAGTTCCAAGAGCCCATCCAGCCTAGGAGGGTTTTTCCGGTCATGGTGTCTCTGCTGGTTTGGTTGCCCTTTTCCATCTCCTCTTCACCCTACAGCCAGAGGGGCAGGGGCCACACCGGGCCAGGGGGATAGCATCTGGTGTTTTTGTTGTAACCAGATGGGGCATCTGAGTTTTAACTGTCCAGAGAAGAAGCCTGAGGGTGGGAATGTGGCTGGGGGACCAGCAGCTGTTTTGTGTGTGGGTGGGTTTACAAGGCAGAAGCGGAGAGATAACCTACAGAGGGTATCTGTCGGTGACCGTGTGGCAGCAGGACTCAGGGATAGTGGAGCTTAGGTTACCTTGCTGCTTCCTGCAATGGCAAAGCCAGAGGACATTATAACAGGGAGGACTGTGTCATCCAAGGAATTGGGGGAGTTTTCCCCGCAGTGCCTGTGGCACAAGTGTACCTAGATTAGGGTTTGGGAAAAGGTTTGCGGGAAGTGGGGATTTCTGCAGCTCTAATCCTATTGGCTGATTTGAAAATTTCAACCAATAGGAATGCAAAGTACCCCAATATAAAACGGGTACCATGCATTAAATCTTTAGTGTGCGGCATACGATTGCACGAAGAGGACCCTCCACATTAGATGACCGTTCCATCTCTGCACTGCGCCACCGGGATGAAGATTGAAGATGGTCCCATGCTGGATGAAGATGGAGCCGCCTGGAAGAATAGTAATAGTGAGTACCTATTTTGGGGTTAGTGTTAGCTTTTTTTGGGGTAGTTTTTTTTTTTAGATTAGGGCTTTTTTATTTTCATGGGCAATGGTTAGATTAGTTTTTTTTTTTAGTTAGGTCTTTTTTTATTTTGGGGGTGGGTGGGGGGTTGTACTGTTAGGGGGGACTTTGTATTTTTTTTTGGTAAAAGAGCTGATTTCTTTAGGACAATGCCCTACAATTGGTAGTTTATTACTGATCTAAATTAGTGATGCAACAAGTCACTCACTCTCGGTCCCCAGATGCCACATTACCAAAGAGTCCTAGTACCCAGGGGCGGCAGTTTCGGGGTGATCCCGGTAGAGCGGCAGCTCTTGGTCCCCCAGATGCCACAGTCCAAAAAGCAGCATGATTCGTTACTGGGGACTGGAGTTACAGCCCAGTAAAGATTGGGGGGTAGGGGTTTCCAAAACCCCCAGTTCCCCAAATAGCTCCACTCCAGCAACTCCACCACCCCTTGTCCTCCCTAGGGGCTACCCATCCCCAAAAGAGCGGAGCTCTGGGGCAAAGGGCTGCTGGGGCGACCAGGGCCAAAGTTATCGGGTGTCTTGCTGTTCTGTGGCCGACCGGGAGTTCCAGGAGCTCGGCCAGCCGGAGAGGGGTTAGGCGGGTGTCCGTTGTGAGGCAGCTGACCGGGAGTTCCAGGAGCCCGGCCTGCCTAGAAGGGTTTTTGCGGTCAGAGACCAACTCTTCTCTGACAAAGTAGGAACCCAAAAACAAGCACACAAAGATTCCTAGAGATTTTGGTGGCTCTGAGAAGCCCAAGTCCGCTGCAGTGGTGAGGTAGTAGGGGGTAGGGGTTTAACCCTTGCAGCCCGGTGTCCGTGACAACTCAAGCCTTCCAGTTTGGCAGACCCGGCTAGATCCACACGGGTCTACTTTGGGCTATCCGAGCAGCACTCTAGTTCATTCTGTCGGGAAAGTCCATCAGCATTCCCATTGCTTTTTCCTGACCTGTATTGAACGTTGAAGTTGAAGGGCTGCAGAGGTAAACTCCACCTTAGCAAGCATCCATTATCTCCTGATACTCGGTTCAGCCACACCAAAGGGTTGTGGTCTGTGAGGACAGTGAAAGGCCTTCCATATAGGTACGGTTGCAGTTTCTTGAGGGCCCATACCAGGGCCAAGCATTCCTTTTCCACCGCAGCATAGCCTACCTCTTGGGGTAACAGCTTCCTACTGATGTAGGCTATGGGGTGGTATTGTCCTCCATCCACTTGGCTTAGGACTGCTCCCATCCCGAACATGGAAGCATCTGTATGAACAAAAAAATGTTTGTTGGGGTTAGGAGCGGCCAAGACAGGGGCAGAGACCAAAGCAGCCTTGAGGCTCTGGAAGGCAGTCTCACATTCTGTAGGCCTCAGAACCTGTCAGGGCAGTCTTTTACAGGTCAGGTTTTGCCAGGGTACTGTAAATAGGGACTAACCATTGATAATAACCGGCGGTTCCTAAGAATGCTAAGACTTGGGTCTTGGTTCGAGGGGTGGGCCAGTTTGCCACTGCCTCAACTTTGGCCGGCTCTGGCCACTGCTTCCCACAGCCCACTTGGTGGCCCCAGTACTGAACCTCCGAGCGCCCTATGGTGCATTTGTCGGGCTTCAGAGTGAGCCTGGCGGCCCTGAGGCGATCTAGGACGACGCCTAGGTGGACCAAATGGTCCTCCCAGGTGTCGCTAAAGATGGCAATGTCATCCAGATATGCGCAGGCATAGTCCTGGAGGCCATCCAGCAGGCGATCCACCATTCTCCGGAAGGTGGCTGGAGCATTCTTCATCCCAAATGGCATTGCCGTGAACTGGTAGAGGCCGAAAGGGGTGATGAAGGCAGACTTGGGGTCTAACTTGGGGTCTAGAGGGATGTGCCAGTATCCCTTGCAGAGGTCAAGAGTGGTCAGGAAATGACCTTGGGCAATTCTGTCCAGGAGGTCATCAACTCAGGGCATGGGGTAGGCGTCAGTGGTGGTTCTGTCATTGAGCTCACGGTAGTCAATGCAGAACCAGGTAGTGCCATCTTTCTTGGGTACCAGTACCACTGGGGAGGCCCAGGGACTGTTGGACAGTTCAACAACACTGAGGTCCAACATTCTCCAGAGCACATGTTGCATACTGTCTTTGACGGCTTCAGGGACTCTGTAAGCGGCCTGCCTCAGGGGGTCTGTCCTGGAGTCTCTACTCGGTGTATGGCCGCTGTGGTATACCCAGGGACATTAGAGAACATCTCTTGCTGGTCTTCTAGTAAGTGCTGGACTTGCTGTCTCTGGGCAGCTGCTAACCTCTCATCTAGGGCGATATCAGCTATTCCCTGGGGGGTTTAATTGGGAAGGGTAAGCTCCGGCATGGGGAGACTCTGAGTCCTCCACAGCTGGGGCACATATCGCGGCCACATCTTATGCTTGCCTGGATTATGCCTTCAGCATGTTCACATGGAAGGTTCTCTGGATCCTGCCATCTGAGCATTTGGCTACTAGGTAGGTGTCATTAATATGCTCTACTACCCAGTAAGGGCCTTGCCAGGCAGCCTGTAGCTTGTCTGATTTGATAGGCTTTAGGGCAAGCACCTTCTGTCCCACTATCAGTGTGCGGGTATGAGCATTTGTCGTACCACCGCTTCTGCTTACTCTGAGCACTCTGGAGGTTCCCCCAAACTTGGTCAGTTAGAACCTTCAGTCTATCCTGGAGGCAGAGGACGTACTCCACAATGGAGTGTCCTTCCTCCTCTGAGCCTCATTCCCAGTGTCGTCTAACAAGGTCTAAGGGTCCCTGTAAACTAACTCAAAAGGGGAAAACCCTGTGGATTCCTGGGGCACCTCTCTGTAGGCAAAGAGGTGCGGCAAGAATATTTCCCAATCTGTGTGGGTGGCGGAGAAGGTCCTCAGCATCTGCTTTATGGTTCCATTAAACCTTTCGCATAACCCATTACTTTGGGGGTGAGATGGCGCGCTGTGCAGGGGTTTAATGACACACAGCTTCCATAATTGCCTAGTAATGTCCGCAGTGTACTGTGTTCCCTGATCGGAGATCATTTCCCGGGGGATGCCTACCCTAGTGAATATCCAGAGCAGGGCATATTGGCTAGAGGGATTGCCTCTGGGTACCGGGTGGCATAGTCTATCATAGTGAGAATATATTTCTTTCCAGAGGGACTGGGTCGGGCTAATGGACCTACTATATCCACACAACTCTGCTGAAGGGTTTGTCAATAATGGGAAGGGGGTGCTGGGGAGCATTCTTGTGGTCGCCGGTTTTCCCAACCTTCTGGCATACTTCACACGGTCTACAATATTCCTTAATTTCTGCTCTGATTCTGGGCCATTAATAGATCTGATCTAGGTGGTGATGGGTTCTGGTCTTCCCTAAGTACCCGACTAGGGGAATGTCATGTCCTATTCGTAGCAAATTGGACCAGAATTTTTCCGGTACAACTAGCTGTGGTTTAGGCACCTGACCCTTCCGTCTCTTGGAGATCCGGTACAGGAGCCCTCCCACCCACTGGAAGCGCTCCTCACCAGGTCCTTGGGGGTCAGACCCTACTCAGTCTCTGTATAGGGCTAGGGTCGGGTCACTCAGGGTGGCTTGGGCAAAGTCGGATGGGGATGCCCAGTGAAGTTGGTCAGGGGGAATAATAGGTTGGTCAGGCAGTAGGTCTGGGGTTGGAGGCTGAGGCAAGGGGGTAGTTGGGACAGTTTGTCAGGGATGGGTAGAGGCTGGGAATGAGGTCGGGATGGGGGGACGGGGTCGAGAGGTAGTCATGGAAACTGGTCTTACCTGTGTGTCAGGGATGGGTAGAGGCTGGGAATGAGGTCGGGATGGGGGGACGGGGTCGAGAGGTAGTCATGGAAACTGGTCTTACCTGTGGTCCCAGTCCTGGAGAAATGCCTTGATGGTGGGTCTGCTGGCACTCGACAACTGCAGCCACGTCCGGGAGAGTGTCTCCCACAAAGGCGGAGACAAGGTGGCTGAGGTCATTGCCCAAAAGCACCTCTGCCGGCAACTTCCTCATAATGCCCACCTGCACAGCACGGGCACCTGCAACCTAGTTCAAATAGACTTGTGCTACGGGAACCTGAACAACAGCGCTGTCAGCCACTTGGATATCGATGGTTTTCCCTGAGCAGCTAGTGTTGGGGGCCAGGTGAGGCTGGATCAAGGTGAGAGTAGCATCAGTGTCCCTTAATCTCCGGGCAGCCTTTCCACTGATCAGAACTTCCTGGCAATGATGCTGGCGATTGTCCACAAATACTGTTCCCACCTCCTGCAGGACCCCAATATCCTCACTGTCCCATTTGACCGAGGGGTTGGGGTGGTCTTGATAAGTGTAGTGGGTGGCCACTTGGTATCCTGGGGCTGTAGTTTGAGCCCACTGCGGGGTGCCTTGGCTGCAGGTGTGGAGAGGCTGCGGTTGTCTTGTGCGGCAGTGGTATCGGAGGTGTCCCACCTGTCCGCATTCAAAACACTTGCAGGAGTCTGTGTGTCCAACCTGGGAAGCAGGGATCAGACGGGGTTGTGGTTGTTGGGTAGGTACTGGGGCCCGGCCTGGAGCCAGGGTGCCGCGGGTCTGGCGCCGGTCATCCACATATTGGTCGGCCAGGACGGCCACCTGATCAGCAGTCCATGGTTTCCTATTCTTTATCCCGTCCCAGATCTCGTCCGAGATGCGGTAATAAAATTGCTCCAGGAGGATGAGCTGCAGTGCCTCCTCCAGTATGGTTATGTGGCAACCTGTAATCCAGGAGTTCAAGGAGCTATCTGGTGGGTCCACTAGGTATACGGTTGCCCGTCTTGTCTGTGTAGATCCCTGAACTTTTGTCAATGGTCCTCTGGGGTGAGCCTGTGTCAGGTAAGGATGCGTTCCTTCACCCTTTTCCTCCTTGGGAGGAACAGTCTCGAAAGCTTCCGCAGCCTTGCCGGACAGCTTTCCAGCCAAGATTGGGACTCGGGCTGAGGCGGCAATCCCAGCCTTGTAAGGTAGCTTCCTGGGTCTTGGTTTGGGATCTCAGGGGGCTAACACGGATCCCACCAGATCTTTCTGGAGCTCCAGCATGCAAATCTGGCTGGCCTCGGCTATAGTCCTAGCGACAGCTTCTGGGGACCGGTTGGGTCCCAGAAGGTATATTCTCCATTGGATTTGATCATCCAGACTGGCTGTTGTAGTCCCCTGGGAGGAGGTGTCCATGGAGTCGCTGTCTCGGCTACCACCCGATTCAATATTGGGGGCCCTAGCCTGATCAACTGCCATCAGCTTGGCTATGGTGGCTTATCTTGTCTTGCTACTGGTAGCTATCCCTCTAGTATGCAGCAAGGTTTTCAGTGCTATAATAGCGCTCCATCCACAGACGTCTTCAGGTGGTGGTTTGAACTTTCCAGGTATATGGAAGCATCCCACCGCTGCCACCACTGTGATGGATCCCCTGCTAACCCGACTGGGTAGCTACACCAAAATGATCTTCCAACACCTGGAACCAGCCACTATGTAAAGAGTGAGAGAGAGAGAGAGAGAGAGAGAGAGAGAGAGATTTCAGCAATCCCCACCCAAATAACTAGACAACTAGCATTTAGGTGGAACAAAGAAAAAAAACTTTATTGGGACAAGCAGACAACATTTATACAGGAACTCGTCTTGATAAGACAAAGGACAATCCCACAATTTTCCCACCCCTCCAGACAGGCTGGCACCTCCATAGCAGCCACAGAGTCCCAGTACCCAGGGGCTGCAGTTTAGGGGTGATCCCGGTTCAACTTGTAGGGTGTCATTTGAAAGCTCTCTGTCCCCAGGTGCCACAGTCCAAAAAGCGGTGTGATTTGTTACTGGGGACCGGAGTTACAACCCGGTAAATATTGGGGGGTAGGGGTGTCCAAAACCCCCAGTTCCCCAAATAGCTCCCCTCCGGCAATTCCATCACCCCTTGTCCTCCCTAGAGGCTACCCATCCCCAAAAGAGTGGAGCTCTGGGGCAAAGGGCCACTGGGGCGACCAGGTACAAAGTTAGTGGGTGTCTTGCTGTTCTGTGGCCGACCAGGAGTTCCAGGAGCCTGGCCAGCCAGAGAGGGGTTAGGTGGGTGTCCATTCTGAGGCGGCTGACTGGGAGTTCCAGGAGCCCGGCCAGCCTAGGAGGTTTTTTCCAGTCAGAGACCAGCTCTTCTCTGACAAAATAGGAACCCAAAAACAAGCACACAAAGATTCCTAGAGAGGAGCCCAAGTCCGCTGAGAAACAACAGGGGTGAGGTAGTAGGGGGGTACGGGTTATACCAAGGTATAGGTGACAGCTGCACAGAATATGATAGCCAGTTGAGGGTGGCTTTTTAGCAATGGACTGGGGGCCTAAAAGTCCTCACGTATGAGGCTTTGGAAGATTTGATGATCCTGGAGCAATTCCTGCATACATGGAGTCTTGAAGCCAGAGAATGGATTCTGAAAAGAAAGACCAAAACAGTGGCAGAGGTTGCAGACGTGGCTAATGATTATGCCCACAACAGAGCACCTGCAGCAAGGCAGGTCACTGTGCAAGCTGGATCTCCTAAATGGAAAAGGGCAACCAAGCCAGCAGAGACACCATCTCCTCTACACCCTACAGCCAGAGGGGCAGGGGCCACATCGAGCCAGGGGGGTACCAGCTGGTGTTTTTTATTGTAACCAGATGAGGCATCTGAGTTTTAACTGTCCAGAGAAGAAGCCTGAGAGTGGGAATGGGGCTGGGGGACCAGCAGCTGTTTTGTTTGTGGGTGGGTTCACAAGGAAGAAGCGGAGAGAGAACCTACAGAGAGTATCTGTGGGTGACCAGGAGGCAACAGGACTCAGGGATAATGGAGCTTAGGTTACCTTGCTTTGCTGCATCTTGGAATAGCAAAGCCTGAGGATATTATACCAGAGAATACTGTGTCCATCCAAGGAATTGGGGGATTTTGCCTGTGGCACAAGTTAACCTAGATTGGGGTGTGGGAAAAGGTTTGCGGGAAGTAGGGATTTCTGCAGCTCTCATCCTATAGGCTGATTTGAAATTTTTAACCAATATGAATGCAAGGTACCCCAATATAAAAAGGGTACCTCAAATTAAATCTTTAGTGTGCGGCAGACGATTGCATGAAGAGGACCCTCCAAATTGGATGACCGTTCCGACTCCGCACTGCACCACCGGGATGAAGATTGAAGATGGTCCCACGTTGGATGAAGATGGAGCTGCCTGGAAGAAGACCTTCACCGTCAGACTTCAGTAATGGTGAGTACCTATTTTGGGGTTAGTGTTAGGTTTTTTGGGGTTTTGTTTTTTTTAGATTAGGGTTTTTTTAATTTTCATAGGCAATGGTTGTTTTTTTTTTAGTTGGGTCTTTTTTATTTTGGGGGATTGGGTGGGTGGGGGGTTGTACTGTTAGGGGGGACTGTATTTTTTTTTGGTAAAAGAGCTGATTTCTTTAGGGCAATGCCCTACAAAAGGCCCTTTTAAGGGCTATTGGTAGTTTATTACTGATCTGAATGAGTGATGCATCACTCATTCAGATCGATCTTTACAGCTGTACGAACGTTATTTGTGTGTTCTGTTGACACATATTGTTAATATATGTATGAGCTTATAATATAAAATGTTTAGTTATGTGTGGTTAAAAAAACTTTGCAATATACTTTCATTATTTATTTTGTCTCCTTTTCCTTTAAGGGCCCCATGTATTAAAAGGCGGGCGGACAGCTTCTCAACTTGCAAAGCTGACCACCAGTCTTCGCAGTATGCGGGCAGCCAATATGTTGATCCGCTGGCCCGTATGTATCATTACACACTCCGATATATATTGTATCACAACATAAAAGTTTTTTTTTTTTTTTGTGTGTTTTTTTTTTTTTTTTTTTTTACATTTCAATGAGTTTTTATAAAGCAATGGGCACACACACCTTTGTGTTTCCCCTTATAAAGTAGGCATATTTCATGAAGGTGCTGTGGACATAACTGGTATTTCATGGATTTGTTACTGGAATAGACAAGGAAGGCCATCATGGTCATTATGTTGGCAAAATCAACATTGTTTATCTGGAAATCTCCACTGAATCCAATTAGGGATGGATTTGTGGCGGAGTTATGCTTGTGAATTCTATCATGTGCACCATCAGTTCTCAGAACTGGAAAACAGCTTTAAAGGGACAGTTCACCCAAAAACTTTCTCCCCTTTAAATTATTCCCAATGATCCTTTTTACCTGCTAGAGTGTATTAAATTGGTTGCAAGTAGCTCCTTTACTCATATTTCAGCATTTGAAATAGCTGATTTAGCTTGTGGTTTCCCAACCTATACTGAAAGTTTTGATACTGGCGTATACGCTATTGAATAGCCTAAGTAAACACAGCCAGCAGAATAGATTACACCCTCAGTGGGGGGCATGATAGTTAAGTAATAAAATGATAATTTTCCATTGTTCTCTCTATGTATTGAGCTTTGGTGTTCCAGACAAATATAAGATAAGGAAGCAAGTCTGTGTACATAAAAGTGATAACATAATGAGATCTGATATTACCTGAAGCTCAACCCATTGTAATAGGCTGTGGTTTCAAAGCACAAAACCAGCTACTTCAGATACACAAATAAACCAGAAAATGCAATTTCTCAAATATTTTATACTCTGCAGTTGGTATAACAAGTCATTTAAAATACATTTATGGAAAAACAATTTTACAGTGTACTGTCCCTTTAAATGGACAGTGTACAGCATAATTGGTTTGCCCTTAATATATTTCCAGTGACTTATGTCAGCTGCAAAGTACAAAATGTATGGTAAATTGCTCTTTTAGTTTTTTTTTTTAGATGAAATAGCTGTTTCTGCAAATTGAAATCATAACCCAGTACAGGGCAGGATTATGAGTGGAGCGCTAACCAGTTATACGCGAGTGATAAGGGGAATATCGTGGGTGTTTGCACGTATCCGGTTTTCTGCTCGTATTACAAGTTGAAATTTAACGCGTTCGCTTGAGCACAATCACAATTTACACTAGAATGATTACAGCGTCCTCAGAGCTGTGGTTAACAGTTTTGCAAAAAAGTGTCACAAAACAGATCGAGCCACATTACACAAAAAAATATTGCACAAAAAAGATACAAGGACTCGGATATGAGGTCTCAGATGTTTTTGTTTTTTTAAAAAGAAAAAAAAAAAAAAAGACAACCAAAGGGATTTACCATTGAGGTATGTATGTATGTATATGTAAATCAAAGTAAATATTTGCATAGGAAATTAGTACATCTAAGCAAGTATCCCCGCTTGCCCCCAGAAATTCTTAATATGCAATGTTACCAAAGCACAAGAGAATTGTGGGTAAGACATGCAAATTAGGTATGCAAATTCTCAGTTTTTTTGCTTCAAAATACTGTTTTAACACAGCGATCCTTTTAAACAGGAATATGACAGCAAACCAGAAATCACTCACTATACAAGCCTGTTTCGTTCTTTTTAGAACTCATCAGTAGGAGATAGATTTGTGATTGCTGCATTGGAAAAGCTATTTTCATGGTTAAACCAAAATTCATTAAAATTATGGGGGGGGGGGGATAAAAAACTGAAATTAAAATCCTCCATGTCTCAAAATTAAATCAAAGTAAATATTTGCATAGGAAATTAGTACCTCTAAGCAAGTATCCCCGCTTGCCCCCAGAAATTCTTAATATGCAATGTTACCAAAGCACAAGAGAATTGTGGGTAAGACATGCAAATTAGGTATGCAAATTCTCAGTTTTTTTGCTTCAAAATACTGTTTTAACACAGCGATCCTTTTAAACAGGAATATGACAGCAAACCAGAAATCACTCACTATACAAGCCTGTTTCGTACTTTTTTAGAACTCATCATTAGGAGATAGATTTATGATTGCTGCATTGGAAAAGCTATTTTCATGGTTAAACCAAAATTCATTAAAATTATGGCGGGGGAAATAAAAAAACTGAAAGTAAAATCCTCCATGTCTTAAAATTAAATCAAAGTAAATATTTGCATAGGAAATTAGTACATCTAAGCAAGTATCCCCGCTTGCCCCCAGAAATTCTTAATATGCAATGTTACCAAAGCACAAGAGAATTGTGGGTAAGACATGCAAATTCTCAGTTTTTTTGCTTCAAAATACTGTTTTAACACAGCGATCCTTTTAAACAGGAATATGACAGCAAACCAGAAATCACTCATTATACAAGCCTGTTTCGTTCGTTTTAGAACTCATCAGTAGGAGATAGATTTCTGATTGCTGCATTGGAAAAGCTATTTTCATGGTTAAACCAAAATTCATTAAAATTATGGGGGGGGAGATAAAAAACTGAAATTAAAATCCTCCATGTCTCAAAATTAAATCAAAGTAAATATTTGCATAGGAAATTAGTACATCTAAGCAAGTATCCCCGCTTGCCCCCAGAAATTCTTAATATGCAATGTTACCAAAGCACAAGAGAATTGTGGGTAAGACATGCAAATTAGGTATGCAAATTCTCAGTTTTTTTGCTTCAAAATACTGTTTTAACACAGTGATCCTTTTAAACAGGAATATGACAGCAAACCAGAAATCACTCACTATACAAGCCTGTTTCGTTCTTTTTAGAACTCATCAGTATGAATTTTGAATTTAACCATGAAAATAGCTTTTCCAATGCAGCAATCAGAAATCTATCTCCTACTGATGAGTTCTAAAAAGAACGAAACAGGCTTGTATAGTGAGTGATTTCTGGTTTGCTGTCATATTCCTGTTTAAAAGGATCGCTGTGTTTTAACAGTATTTTGAAGCAAAAAAACTGAGAATTTGCATACCTAATTTGCATGTCTTACCCACAATTCTCTTGTGCTTTGGTAACATTGCATATTAAGAATTTCTGGGGGCAAGCGGGGATACTTGCTTAGATGTACTAATTTCCTATGCAAATATTTACTTTGATTTAATTTTGAGCCATGGAGGATTTTAATTTCAGTTTTTTATCTCCCCCCCCATAATTTTAATGAATTTTGGTTTAACCATGAAAATAGCTTTTCCAATGCAGCAATCAGAAATCTATCTCCTACTGATGAGTTCTAAAAAGAACGAAACAGGCTTGTATAGTGAGTGATTTCTGGTTTGCTGTCATATTCCTGTTTAAAAGGATCGCTGTGTTAAAACAGTATTTTGAAGCAAAAAAACTGAGAATTTGCATACCTAATTTGCATGTCTTACCCACAATTCTCTTGTGCTTTGGTAACATTGCATATTAAGAATTTCTGGGGGCAAGCGGGGATACTTGCTTAGATGTACTAATTTCCTATGCAAATATTTACTTTGATTTAATTTTGAGACATGGAGGATTTTAATTTCAGTTTTTTATCCCCCCCCCCCCCATAATTTTAATGAATTTATGTATATACACACAGTGGATATAAAAAGTCTACACACCCCTGTTAAAATGTCAGGTTTCTGACCTATAAACTGTACAAATCTTCTACATGGAGGTACGTAAAAAATATATATATATATATGGTTGCATAAGTGTGCACACCCTCTTATAACTGGGGTTGTAGCTGTGTTCAGAATTAAGCATTCACATTCAAAATCATTTTAAATAGGAGTCAGTACACACGTGCCATCATTTAAAATGCCTCTGATTAACCCCAAATAAAGTTCAGCTGTTCTAGTAGGTCCTTCCTGACATTTTCTTAGTCGCATCCTACAACAAAAGCCATGGTTTGCAGAGAGCTTCCAAAGCATCAGAGGGATCTCATTGTTAAAAGGTATCAGTCAGGAGAAGGGTACAAAATAATTTCCAAGGCATTAGATATACCATGGAACACAGTGATGACCGTCATCATCAAGTGAACAGTGACATTACCAAGAACTGGATGTCCCTCCAAAATTGATGAAAAGACAAAAAGAAAACTGGTCTGGGAGGCTGCCAAGAGGCCTACAGCAACATTTAAAGGAGCTACAGGAATATCTGGCAAGTACTGGCTGTGTGGTACATGTGACAACAATCTCCCGTATTCTTCATATGTCTGGGTTATGGGGTAGAGTGGCAAGATGGAAGCCTATTCTTAATAAAAAAAACATCCAAGCCCGGCTAAATTTTGCAAAAACACATCTGAAGTTTCCTAAAAGCATGTGGGAAAAGGTGTTATGGTCTGATGAAACCAAGGTTGAACTTTTTGGCCATAATTCCAAAAGATATGTTTGGCACAAAAACAACACTGCATATCACCAAAAGAACACCATACCCACAGTGAAGCATGGTGGTGGCAGCATCATGCTTTGGGGCTGTTTTTCTTCAGCTGGAACTGGGGCCTTAGTCAAGGTAGAGGGAATTATGAACAGTTCCAAATACCAGACAATATTGGCACAAAACCTTTAGGCTTCTGTTAGAAAGATGAACATGAAGAGGAACTTCATCTTTCAGCATGACAATGACCCAAAAGCATACATCCAAATCAACAAAGGAATGGCTTCACTAGAAGAAGATTAAAGTTTTGGAATGGCCCAGCCAGAGCCCAGACCTGAATCCAATTAAAAATCTGTGGGGTGATCTAAAGAGGGCCGTGGACAGGAGATGACAGATTTGGAGTGTTTCTGCAAAGAAGAGTGGGCAAATCTTGCCAAGTAAAAATGTGCCATGCTGAAAAAATCATACCCAAAAAGACTTGGGTGCTGTATTAAAATCAAAAGGTGCTTCAACAAAGTATTAGTTTAAGGGTGTGCACACTTATGCAACCATATTATTTTATTTTTTATTTTTACTTCACTCCACCTAAAAGATTTCAATTTGTTTTTCAATTGAGTTGTACAGTTTATAGGTCACATTAAAGGTGGAAAAAGTTCTGAAATGATTTATCTTTGTCTCATTTTCTTACATCACAGAAACCTGACATTTTAACAGGGGTGTGTAGACTTTTTATATCCACTGTATGTGTGTGTGTGTATGTGTGTGTGTGTGTATATGTGTATAATTTACAGACATATTCATATATAGACATATATGTATAAGTGCATTGGAGCCCTTTGTAGTTAAATCAATAAAAACATGAAAAAACATATTTATAAGTGCTATACTGTGTATTTACTGTAAATATTTTGCATTCCTATGTTCTGCACATAGGGGGATATGTTGTACTAAACAGAGAAAGCTGCTCTGAAGCCCTTGCGGGGCAGGTTTGCATATGCACCTGCTTCCCACAATGTAAGAAGCAGAGGTCATTAGATGCCTGTTTCTTACACTCTACGCCACCTCTGAGGTGGCAAGGGAAAATCACTGAGAGCTCAGTCGCTCTCGATGATTGACAATCCCTTCTCTCACGCGATTGGTCACGCTCACTTGATTTTATTACAGCACTCAGTCTTTTTGGGCATGATTTTTTTCAGATCGAGGGAAAATCACTGAGAGCTCACTCGCTCTGTGATTGACAATATCTTCAGATATAGTTTAGTGTGGGTGGCATTAAGGGGGAGTTTGGGCTTTTTTCTGGGTCTAGTATAGACAAGAGAGTGTTTGTTAACCCTTGCAACCACTGAACTATGCCACGCTAGACTGTAATAAACTCGATAAGGTGAAAAGGGACGGTTAACCCTATTTTCGACAAACTGGTGTCAGTGGCAGGGTTGGTAATCCCTGTTTGCCAGTTGCCACACCCAATTAAGAATATACTACCTTTCCTTAAGTGATAAAGTGAAATTTAATGGTTCAGACAGAGAGGCCGATTTAACAAGCCCCGTATTTGGCCAAATCCATCTGTTTCTCCACGAACCTTCTTAAGACTGCTGCTCCTTAACGTGTCCGCCACCTCTGAGGTGGCGAACAGCAATCAGCCCGATTGGATACGATCGGGTTGATTGACACCCCCTGCTAGCGGCCAATCTGCAGGGGGGCGGTATTGCACAAGCATTTCCAGTGAAATGCTTGTGCAATGATAAATGCCAACAGCTTATGCTGTCTGCATTTTTCGATGTGCGGCGGACATGATTGCTACAGCGGATCATGTCCTTCCGCATATTGATAATTCGGCCCCAGAGTGTGCAATTTTAAGAGACTTTTTTCCTTTTACTTCTATTGTCAAATCTCCGTTGTTCTCTTTTTTATCCTTTGTTGAAAAGCATATCTAGGTAGGCTCGGGAGAACAATGCAGTTCTGGGAGCTAGCTGGTAATTGGTGGCCATGCACACATGGCTTACCAGATGTATTCAGCTAGATCCCAGGAGTGTGCATTGGTGCTCTATTGCTGACTTTAACCATTTTGCTGAGGTTAAACAGAAAAAGCTTTTCTTTGGCTATTTAGTTGTAAACACTTAATGAAAGTGCATCTTCTCTGTATATTTCCTGCAATCTCTATTACTATGTCCCTAGTCACATGACTTGGGTCCACATGTTCACATGCAGCTGCTTCTAACTATGCCTCACAGAAGACGGTTTTATTATTCATTTTTGGCCAGTGAGGGCTATTTAGCTGTTGTGGGTTTATGGCAGTGTTTGCAAATGTTCTTGTAAAACAGAAATATGAGTTTGATTACTCTTTAGGAAGAAGCCAATGTTTCCAAAAACAAAAATTAATTGGAATAAAAAAAGTCCGTTCTGGCAGACACTTTTACACCAGATAACTACACTATTTATTCCAGAAGCACTGTGAGAACCAAGAGAATGATAATAATTTAGATATTACATAAGCAAAAATATCAGCTCTGGATAAGCTGCAGACATGTTGCAAGCCAATCCAGAGTCAGCATGAGAATAATTAAAGAAGGCACGGAGTGCAGAGCGAAGTACCAGAGGCACTTTACCAAACGGCTTCCTTACATCTTTTCAGAGGTATTTCTTTTTAAATTATCAAAAATTAAATTTCTGTATTTATTTTGCCTGCTTTTTATGTGATTTGCTTTTCTATTACGTATCACAGCAACAAACTGCTGCTCTAAGTCACTAGTGGGCTTCTTCCGAAATAGTGAATCAATCAAAAAAATTTACTAAAAAGTGGATGTGCTCTGTGAGACAATTAAGGTAAAACACTTGTATTATGCACAAACATAAAAAAAGAGTATGTGGAAGTATGTCAAATACAGTCTTACGCGTTTCACGCCTACATGAGTACTTAGTAGTTACTACTTATTCATAGACTAGTATTATAGTTACATTGTCTGACATTTAAACTGGAATTCCACCAATCCCTACAAATGTGTAATATCACAAACATTATAAGTTATTTTGTAGACACAGTTCCCTGATTGTCTACACACAAAGATTATGTGCTGCTACATGGGTGAGATTCTACTTTATTAGGTTAGTGGATTTGGGGTGGCTGTGCTGCAATGTGTGGGGTTATGTAAATTAAGCTGTCAACGTAAAGCAAGCAGTGTAATTCTAGTGTAAATTCTTGGTGAGTGCATGTTTGTGTGTATGTGCACGTGTTTGTATATATGTGTTTGTGTATATGTGTACGTTTGTGTATATGTGCATGTGTGTGTGTATATGTGCGTGTGTTTGTGTAAATGTGTGTGTGAGTGTGGTTGTATTTGTGTATAGGTGTGTGTGTTTGTGTATATGCCCATGTCCCTAATGGATGGAAATTCCCTCATTTCACCTTCTGAGTTATAAATGCATTACTATTTAAATAAAGAAACAGTCTTGTAATTTCTTTAGGTCAA
Organism: Bombina bombina; assembly: GCF_027579735.1. Lineage (NCBI taxonomy): Eukaryota > Metazoa > Chordata > Amphibia > Anura > Bombinatoridae > Bombina > Bombina bombina. Next base: position 54,106,937 of record NC_069510.1, on the reverse strand, counting down.
TGACTAACTTTGAAAAACAAATAAATAAATAATGTTGAATAGGGCTAGATACTATGGGGCCTATTTATGAAAGGTCTTGCGGACCTGATCCGACAGTGCAGATCTGGTCCGCAAGACCTCGCTGAATGTGGAGAGCAATACGCTCTCCGTATTCAGCATTGAATTGTGGCGATTCCTGTCCGCTTCATCAAAGCAGGTGGACAGGGTTATGAAGCAGCTGTCTTTAGACCGCTGCTCCATAACTTGTGTTTCTGGCGAGTCTGAAGACTTGCCAGAAACACGGCCCTTCAAGCTCCATACGGAGCTTGATAAATGGGCCTCTATAGGTTACATTACAAGTGGAGCACTAATTTATCACGCTTATATACATATATATTTATGTGTTAATACATTTATATAATCATATATATTTAATATTTGCTGCCTTCGCTGTGTGAGGTTTTCATGCTATGTGTCATGTAAAATACCTCTACTTGGATACTAAAGATGTTTCTGGGAAGAGTTATGGGTATAATTCATAATACTTATTGTAGTTAGGGAGTTTTGGCTTCCAGCAGGGGACTGGCTATGGAGGGATTGTTCAGAGACTTGAGCCACATCTCAAACCTTAAAAGAACAGTCAACACCAGAATTTTTGGTGTTTAAAAAGATAGATAATCCCTTTATTACCCATTCCCCAGTTTTGCATGACCTACACACTCACTCCTAGGTAACTTCACGTGCATGAGCTCAATGTTATCTATATGAAACACATGAACTAACACCCTCTAGTGGTGAAAAACTGTCAAAATGCTTTCAGATTAGAGGCGGCCTTCAAGGTCTAAGAAATTAGCATATGAACCTCCTAGGTTTAGCTTTCAACTAAGAATATCAAGAGAACAAATCAATATTGGTGATAAAAGTAAATTTGAAAGTTGTTAAAAATTACATGCCCTATTTGAATCATGAAAGTTTATTTTGGACTTGACTGCCTCTTTAAGTTTCTCCCATGCAGAGATCTAGCCACCAAGAGTGCACGTTTGGGACAATGTTACACGTAGAGACAGAGAGTATCCACTTTGATTTAGTTACATTACAGCCACAAGTTTTCTATAATAACCCTTTAGCAGCCAGTGGAAACAATAGAAAAAATCATGCCTTTTGTATGACACCATATATATATTTTGAATTGTATTAACCTTTTAATAGCATGACACCCTTTAGTTCAAATGTGGATAAATGAAGTGTCCGAACTTACAGACCTGGAAGAATTTCATTATTGCAAATGACACGTCATGATACTCATGAGGAAAAGTTAATACCTGGATTAGCTACCCAGCAGAGGTGGTATTGTGGTATCAGCATTGCCAGGGTTAATCTGAAATGTTCTTTCTTTGTTTAACATCTGTGTGTGTAAAGGAATGCAGTGGTCTAAAGGCTCCCCTTCCTTTCTCTTGTACCATAGTTTGTCTTGGAATTTAGTTAATCGTAAATTAACACAAGGGCGGTGGTCTTGACAAGACAAAGGGAAACTGAGATTTAATTGGATAACAGAATTAGTCTGGGACAAGAAGCAGTTAACATCTAAAAAAGTTCTCCACAGACCTACTGAAACTTTGGTCATGTAATGCTCGTGGGATATTCCACTATCAGACCAAACTTGGCCAGTAGTCTTCTTATCCCAGCATCATGATGGAATGATAGGGAATATCCCAGAGCAGAGAAAGTTTGCAAAATGAGGTAAGCGGTACTCTCAATAGGCAGGGTAGTCTTTGGCGGCAATAGGTAGGGAATCCAGCGGTATGGCAGTTCAAGGGTAAACCAATAGAAGGAAGGGAAACAGGCAGGAATTGGCAACAAAGGGAATCCAATAATTACAGTTCAGGAATAAATCAATAGAATAGTCAGGCAGGCAGAGTTCGGTAACAGTATAGCAATCCAATGGTTCAAGGGTTAAACAGGCAGAGTGGTCAGACAGGCAGAGTTCAGCAACTGTATGGCAATCTAGTATTTTAGGGTTAAGCAAACAGAGTAGTCAGACAGGCAGAGTTCAATAACAGTATGGCAATCCAGTACTTTAGGGGTTAAGCAAGCAGAGTAGTCAGACAGGAAGAGTCCAATAACGTTATGGCAATCCAGAATACAGTAACAATCACACCCAGGAGCACACTAAGCAACACCTATACTTGGGCAGTGATAGGTAGAAAGGGAGCAACTTACATAGGCGCAGAATTCGCGCCACAGGAGATCCTGGCCGGCTTCAGAATGAAAGGAGCGTGCGGCGATGATGTCACTGTCGCACGCACACAGGAGCCAACTCTACCCTAGGCAATGAGCAGAACAGCAGGTGCCGCGCCCCTTGCAACAGCTAGAGCGGCGTGGCAAGTGATAAGAGTATGGTATTGTGTTTTATGTCCCCTTTTATTTTTAAAGAACTGTACTTTTGCGTATTCTGTTTTTAAAAATTTGGCACTGTGTAACCTGTATTTGTCTTTTGTTATTAAACATATACAGTAGAAAATCTAATTCTGTCTTTGGGCTCTAACTTCTGAATTCACACTCTGTTGTGACAAGGTTAAAGGCACGTTACTTAATTGTTAATTGTGTGAGTTATTGGGGCTGATTTAACAAGCTGTCAATCTGCCCCAATGCAGCCGTTTCCGCACGAGCCTTCACGCTGCTCCTTAACTCACCCGCTTCCTCTGAGGCTGCGGACAACAATCCGCCCGATCGTATACGATTGGGTTGACACCCCCTGCTAGAGCCCGATTGGCCGTGAATCTGCAGGGGGCGGCATTGCACAAGTAGTTCACCAGAACTGCTTGTGCAATGTTAAATGCCGACAGCGATGTCTGTCGGACATGAACCGCTGAGCGGTTCATGTCGGACAGACACTTGATAAATTGGCCCCATTGGGTTTCCAAGGCACCATTATTCAAAACTCGTCGTGGTGGTGGTAGCAGTAATAAGCTGGGGTGGTGCAGGCAGGATTTGGGGGGTTAATTTTGGTGTCCCTTTTTTCTTACCTTTATTTCTACAAAGGACCTAACCAGTGGCTGTGTGCCATTAATCCTTTCATGTCCACACCCTCCCCATAATGACGGCTGGGTGGAAATGCTTAATCGTCACAACACAATATGGAAACAAACGTATTAATGAACCAGTCAACACAGTAGATTTGCATAATCAACAAATGCAAGATAACAAGACAATGCAATATCACTTAGTCTGAACTTCAAATGAGTAGTAGATTTTTTTTTTTCTGACAATTTTAAAAGTTATGTCTTTTTCCACTCCCCCTGTACCATGTGACAGCCATCAGCCATTCACAAATGCATACACACTTTAAGTAAAAAGACTATGCACATTTAGTTAATGGAAGTAAATTGGAAAGCTGTTTAAAACGACATGCTCTATCTGAATAATGAAAGTTTAATTTTGATTGAGTGTCCCTTTAATGATGCTTAGGCCTTATTTATATATAATTTTAAATTCATATTCTATCAACATAATTGCAATAAGTTTTATATTAGGATGTGGTGCAAACTGAACTATAGAACATATTTTTTTCTAAATGGGTGGAGATGACTTACAGCTCATGATTCATAGATAGAGAAATGACAGTAAGGTGTTTTATCTAAGGGTGGATATATTGTTACTATTTTTACTTTGTTTGTTCAAAATGTAAAATGTCCAGCTTTTTTTCATATTCAGTACTTTTTTTTGCCTGTATGTATTGTGTTACCTTTTATATTTTTCAATAAAGTTGGTTAAAAAAGAAAAGCTATTTTAACACGAGGAAGCAACAGAAATCAATCTCACTATATATGGGAGGAGGTTAGCCCATTTAAAAGGGTGTTTCTGCAGCCTATTTGAATACAATGAACTCTTATCAGCTACTTGCCTATATACAATGTCACACTAATGGTGGAATTGATAAACACTGCTTTCTCAGCAAGCCCTGGAGTATCCATTGCCTCAAGTGCCCCCAAGAGTGCAAGTACCACTAAGTTGAGAAGCTGGGAAATAGAAGATGCATATTGTTTTAAGGGGGTAAAAATGGGGCACTTTCCTACTCCAGGGTAAAATGGATGGGGACACAGCAGAGGCTTCTGGTTACCACCATTGCAGTAAGAAAAAAAAATAATGCTTGGAAACACCACATGGATGCAGAATATATTGCTCCAACTATATTACAAACATGACAGCTCATGTTCAAACTTCTTAGAAAAAAAATGCTCCAAGCAGATTATATTATATAATACAAGAATATAAAAACAGTGTTTGCCAAAACCTCTAGCCTTGTTCACTCACACCTTACGTGGGTGGGTTATTAATTGAATTCTGGAAGACAGTGACCAGCTTAAAAAAAAAAAGAATTATTTTTGTCAGGCAAACAAAAGACGAGATCTTGAGAACAGCAAGTGGTTTAGAGGAGGTCATGGCGACCACATTGGACACAGGAGCGAGATGAATACAAAGCAGGAAGCAAACTGTGTTACACTGAGAGAGTTCCATGCCAGGAATATAGGACATAGTTACAGTTTGGCTTTGCGCTGTCACTTTTGCAGCACAGTTTATAAAAGGGAAGGGTCTGTAACGTAATCATACAAACACATGATTTTTTATATTTTTCTCTCTCAGCTCCTAAAGGGTTAGAAATTGCAGCCACCATCCGTCCTTACTCACTTCTGGCCCAGCTCCTTAGCACCACTACTCCTATCTAAGCAACTTGATATATTTTTTTTTAGATAAAAGTAGGATTATATGTTATGTTAACATTAAAGGGACAGTGTGATATAAAATTGTTTTCAAGAAGGTAGGATTTAGGAGTGCCAAAATTTTTGAACTAGCTGTTTTTTCATGCATTATATGTGATTGTCCTACTATTTTTATTTCTCCTTATATTTTGTTTTAGTACTTATGTTTTAATAAATTAGTTTTAATTTGATTTACATGCACACTTCAGCCTCTTTTGGCGCTCCTAAATCCTACCTTCTTGTCCACTGTTAACAATCACTTTTAGTTGATCATTTTTTTCCTAGTGAGCTTGAGTGTACCCTCTTTTGGTGCTGTATACTATGGGGTCAATTTATTATTGCCCGAATTGGGCCAATGCACCTTGTTTCCGTGCGAGTGAACCGCTGCTCCTTAACTCATACGCCACCTCTGAAGCTGCGTACGTCATTCCGCCCGATCCTATATGATCAGGGCTGATTGACACCCCCTGCTAGCGACCAATTGGCCGTGAATCTACAGGGGGCAGTATTGCACAAGCAGTTCACTAGTACTGCTTGTGCAATGCTGAATACGGACAGCGTAGTCTGTCTGCATTCAGCAATGTCTGAATCCGTATCATGTCTGCCAGACTTTAATAAATTGACCCCTATACCTCTTTCTGCTGTAAAATTGTTTCCCCCTCAAGGGCTAGATAACTAGTGGAGCTCAAATTAGTGCTCACACTTGCGTGTTAACTTCGCTAGACAGGGGCTTTTTGCGCACGCAAGGCTGAGCCTCGAATTACAAGTTGAAAGTAAAAAGTTTGAGCACAAGTGAAAACCCAACGTGCGCAAAAAAGTTGAACTTTGAATATTGTGAACGTGTTAACGTATTCCCCATAGACTTCAATGGAAAGCAAAAAGTGGGAAAAAACCTAACACCCTTATTCACGTGCAAACACGATCTAGTTTAGCCAAGTGCAATAACCTGACATGAAATATAAATATTTCACATTCCAATGTTCTTCACGTAGCAGAATATGTTCTATTTATTCTTAAATAAATAATTCTATATATATATGATCGTTCTTAGATATAAATAAATACTGTATATATATATATATTATATATATATATATATATATATATATTTATACAGATATACTGTATATAGAAATATCTATATAAAAATACTTAGAACTGTTCTGCACAACTTTTTATTCAAGCTTAACAGTTAACCAGAGCTCTGTAGTAGTGCTAACCCGATATGTGTTTAATTCAATTGCACTCAGGCAAATGTGTTTACTTTCAAGTCGTAATACGCACGCTACTTCCGACGTGCGCAAGGAGGTGCGATATACCCCTTATCGCTCTCACACAACACACAACAGTAACAATTACTTGTTATACCAGCTGCAGAGTTTTAAATGTGTGGGAAATTACTCTTTAAGGTTTATTTTTGTATATTAAATAGCAGTTTCTGCTCATTGAAACCACAACCCAATAAAATGGGCTATTTGTAGGGAGAGCCGGCCCTCTTATCTTATCTTTCTAATCGTTTACACAAAGTTATTTTGTTATTTCTCACTGTTTACTCAAAACCAATAGTTAGGGCTCGATGATCTAAACCTTGCAAGTTCAGATGTGTTTTTTCATGCTGACCCTTTCAGGGGCTGCTCTGGTGGAATTATCATAAAAAAGGGGCAAAAATGTCTCCTATTGAAAGTAATGGAGCTCGCTGGAAAGGGATAGTTATTAGGGAGCACACTTTAAAAATTAAATTCTGCAGCCAATTTAAATCATATTACACTGCTTTTGTGTATAGCATCTTACTATTGCCTATATTTTCGTTTTGAATGTTTTGAGAAAAGCTTGCAACCTTTTAGTTTGCCAGAAAAAAATGTGAGATCTGTTGTTGGAAAATCTTAACAGAATTACGCTCGGATTAGAGAGACTGTTTCATACACGCTCTGGGAAAGCAATAATGAGAAGAAAAATCCTTCATGAGGATCCTAATGTGGAGGTGGCCACGCTTGCCGTTCAGATCTTTTCGTAGCCGGACTGATTCTAATGAAAGATCCCCACCCTAAGATCTGAATTTGCACAAATCTTAGTGTGGTGATCTTTCAATAGAATCATTCCGACTACGAAAAGATCCAAACGGCACAAGCGATGCTTATTTTCCGCCTTCAGCTCCTCAGCAAGGATCCAAATGCACTTCTCTACATTACACTACCCCTTTAAAAAGTGTTTGAAGCGGGGGCGGAGTCGACAGCCAACAGGAGCAGACGTGCCAAAGGAGAGCTCCTGACTCTAGACCCATAAAAGTTAATTAAAAGCCATAATATTACTTATATTTGGGGGCAATTTTTATTTATATAAGACCACAACTGCAGACTCCTTATCCGTGCATAAAATAAAGGACACCCATAAGAACTTTTGAATCGCGGGCGCATTTACCGGCCCAGTACCTGCTCATCCCGGCTGAAGTGTCCCTTTACTAGCTCCGGAGGGTCGGGGGATCCGCTCCGGAGCAAAAGATTGCTGCTTCATTGCCGGCTAGGAGGTCAGTGCTGACCGCTGCACTTGCGACCTGAGACCTAACAGCAGCACCATTCACGCTGCCCGGGCTGGGCCTTACCTCCACCTGGGACTGCTTATATAGCCCACTGATCACCATCCCGGGAGCAGTCATTCCACGGTCCAAGCTCCACGAACTTTCCACCTGCGGTCCTGTGGTACCGAGTCCCCCGCGCGCCTGGACACTTTAGGCGCGGGAAGCCCGCCATCTTGCTTGGGGCCTCTCCCCTCCCGACACGGCGCGGCCTCTGCTGGTGTGCACAGGGGGGCCCGCAAACGAAGCTACACTGTCAATCAACAGCCTCCGGTCCCAGGGGGGAGGCTCCTGCCCGCATCCACGGCTGCCGGAGAACGGAGAATCTTGAAGGAGTGGGCCCGGCTGGAGTGGAGGACTTCGGGCCTTGATCTGAACCAGCAAAACGTAGGGGTAGGTGAGTCAATCCCAACTTAGATACGCGCAACCTGGGGAATACCCTAGATTGACACCTACCCCTATCGATCTCCCTCCACTTCTCCTGAGGCCACTTTGGGGGGAAAGAAAAAAGGAAAAAAAAAAAACAACAAAAACAGGCAGTGCATGGTTCGTCATGGGGAGCTCTGAGGCCTACACATCTCACTCCCGGTAAGGCCTCCCCTGCAGTACCATAAATCTGAAACCCTTTTAAACTCAGACACCTCAGCACTGAACACCACTGACCTGCAACCGCAACAGCAGTGATAACACACACTGTTAATACCTATACCCCACATCTATAGCTCCTCAAAATAAATATACATACCGCAATAAATAAAAGAGGTTGATGGGGACTGAGAATTAGTTGGCGGGGAAAAGAGGCCATTTAAAAGACACTGCAGCAGGGATACATAAAACCTCTATTAACATCCCTCTCTATGCTCTAATGTGAGCACCGGCAAGCTTATCTAAGAACAGTCTCCTTACAAGACTCCATTATTACCAATTTCTCGGCCTAGGCTGTGGAGCTTTATAGCCACAGCCTGGGAATACCAGTTGAGAATTAGCAGGAGCCTGCAAGTCACCTGACAAGAGAGACTTTTCAAATACACCACTTCACCACCCTAAACACATTATGTGAAATTGAAAAGAGCTCCAATAATCACATTTCCTGACAAATAACCTATATGCACTAAATAAGTGTTGGACTCTCACAAGCATGAACAACCATCCCTAAATACTACCTAAAGATCCTGAGAATAACAAAGCACAAGGAACAACGCAAGCCAGGGCCTTTCTCAAACTTAAGATATCATATAGGGCTGCCTACCTATCATCACTCTTAACATGAGAGAATAAGTCACAACAGTGAAAGAATGCCTTTCAAGTCCCAATCAAAACAAAAAGGACCGGATAAAAGTAACTCTCCTGAGGCAACTAACTCAATGACACAGACCCCCCGAGACTCCTGGAGGCTCAAGAACAGAGGAGACCAATAAAGAGCTCCTAGCCCAAATTAAATCAATATTCCAGGAAGAATTCAAAAATGGGCCCTTTCTGAGATAAGGCAAGATATTAGAGAAATAGGTGGGAGAACAGCGGGAACTAGAAGAAAAACTAGACAATGTAACAGAGGAAATCCCTATACTCAGAAACTCCATACAAGACAACTCTTCATACATCTGCAGACTTGAAGAACAGATTGATGATCTGGAAAACAGATCTCGCAGATCTAACTTGAGAATTCGAAATCTCCCAGAGACTTTTAAAAATCTAGAAGAAACCGTTACTGATCTAGTCACACAACTAATCCCAGATATTGAACCAAATATGTTATTGATGGACAGGTCCATAGGGCTCTCACAAGACCACAACCAAATTCTGCTAGAGACATTATTCTAAAACTACACTACTACCATGTTAAAGAAAAAATACTGAAAGCAGCTAGAGACCAAAAATGCATAGAATATGAAGGCCATAATTTGCAAATATACTCAGATCTCGCTCCAATAACACTTCGGAAAAGAAGGGACTTGAAACCCATTACCACAGCTCTCACAAAGGAGCATATAAAAATACAGATGGAACTTCCCCTTCAAACTGGCCTTTACATATCAGAACGGAAATTACACCTGTACTACTCTGGAAGAAGGAAAGGCCATACTAGATCGTCTACAAATACAAATGGACACTCATGTTACACCTGCAAGCTCTTCATCCACTAGGAAAACTTTCCAGAAAGAATGGATCCAGTTCGGGGGAGAAAAGGAAAAGCAATGAAACAAAGGGCAAACCCCAGCAAGGATACTGAAGGAGAAGAAACTGATGACACAGTAGATCCCCCACCTTGAGAATAAGGCTAATCTGGAATCTCTATCTATTCCAAGACTTTTTCAAAAGTTGAGAGGATTGACCCATCCTGAATGGACAAGGCTTGTATAGTGACATTCTTTTGTTTGAGGTTCAATCTTGATGTGTTTCTGTTTTAAAGTTACTTTTTGGTTGCAATGTTTACATGTTAAAGTCCGTGGGCAATGTTCATTTCAGAAAGGCATAGCTCCCCGTTTTAGATAATACATCACCCTCAAATTCATATTTGTCTAAGCTACCTCTTCAACTAATAGATAGCATAAGAAATATTGGTAGCCCCTACTGCCTCTATGGACTTAATTATCCTATTTAAGTTTCTGATAACATATTGCCTACAATTCTTAGTTAGGTTCACATTCAAAATGTCTGCTAGTAGAATATAAAAGAGTAATAAATATTCCCAGGATCTCCCCCTCCCCTCCCCACCTTCCCAAATCCCCCTATCCCTTACCCTCTTCCCCTATCCATGTTCATGCTAAATTTTCTGATCAGGTAAATGTGATGTAAACACTATGTTCCACATCACACACTTATTGTTATTATTTCTAGAATTTGTTTGTATTTCATTTTTATTTCACTCTTGGTCACCTAATTTTCAGGTCACTCCACACATTCACTGTGACAGTCATTTGGTTGTCTATTCTCATGTAGTGTCTATTGCAACATTATCTGTTTTGCTAATTCTTTCCTCCATTCACTATGTAGGCTTGATCATAACTTTCCTACAGGAGCCATGCTTGGCCTGGTCCATGGAGCTCTCCCTCCAGAAAAGGAGAGACTGCGATCCATTCATCAGAAGCTCTATGGTACCTTACTATAGCTGTTCTATCTAAAGATATATCATGTCAATAAAAATAATATCACATAATGTTAGGGGTATTAAACTCCGATATCAAGCGGAAAAAGGCCAATTTCAGAATACAAGGCGCTAAAGGCCAAGATAATAATGCTACAAGAAACACACTTCACGTCAGCATACACACCCACATATTGGGATAAGGCGTTCCCCACACAATATCATGCTATAGGCCCGAAAAAGAAATGTGGGGTCTCAATACTAATACACTCTTCCCTAAATTTCCATGAGGAATCTGTTACAAGAGACAGAGAAGGCAGATACTTAATAACTACAAGGTTCAATACAAAACACCCCAATTCTGTTAGTTAATGTGTATGCCCCTAATGAGCTACAGGCCAATTTTATTTCTAAACTTAGGCAAACACCTTACGATGTGGAAAAGGTATAAAATTATAGTGGTGGGGACTTCAATCTCGCTATGAATGACAGAATTGACAGATCCTCACAAGGGGAAGCAGGCCTATTAACAAAGCTCATCAAATCAAGTAGGATCCTACTTGACTTCTCATTAGATCATAATCTGATAGACGGGTGGCGAGCTTTAACCACGGTACTAGAGATTACACATATTATTCCCCTATGCATTCATCTCAATCCAGAATAGATTATATTTTTGTGAGTCAAATTCTAGTACCCTTACTCTCCAAAGCATCTATCACAAATTGCTCCTGGTCAGACCACTCCATAGTGGAAAATCACTCTGTCAGGACTGATTAACCCATACAGGACTAAATCCTGGACTCTAAATGCATCCCTGCTTAGAGAAGGCCCGGAATTAACGCAAACTTAAACAACAAATCACTGAATTTATTAATATCAACAACAAACTCCACACAGAACCCTATTTAGAATGGGGAGCACTAAAGGCATATACACGAGGTTTACTTATGGCTGAATCAGGCAGACAAAATAAACTCAGAGAAACTAAATTAATAAACCTAAAAGCGGAGACAAACAGGCTTCGATCACAATAGGGCTTAACCCTTCACGTAATTTAACTAACCTACTCAAGACCAAAAATGCAGAATTAGACTCACTTCTAAATAAGGAAGTCAGCAAGATCTATAAAAATAGTGGACACTCAGTACTACATATACGGCATATAAACCGGACCGAATGCTAGCTAACAAACTAAAAGAAATAACGAAAATCACAACAGTCCCCCAGGTACAATCTCCAAAATAACAAAATGACCAATGACCCCCAGGACATTGCCAACACTTTCGCAGACTACTATGATAAACTGTATAATATATCATTAGCAAATAAAGGTAGAGACAAAGCCCCAGACCTATCCGCCTTTCTTGGAGAGAGTACGATGCCAACTATACAGAAGAGGAGTTAGAATCCCTAAATAGCCCATAACCCATGAGGAAATAAAATTGAATATTAAAAATCTTAAACGATCTAAAGCCCCAGGACCTGATGGCTACCCTGCCATCTTTATAAAACACTACATTCCATTCTGATACCTCAATTAGTCCAAAGTATTTAATGCCATGATGCAGGGTAAAGATGTACCTAGAGAAATGCTGTCGGCCAGAATTACAGTAATCCCAAAACCAGGGAAAAATAAACAACATTGCCACAACTATCGACCCATTTCCTTAATCAATCAGGATATTAAATTATTCACTAAAATTTTAGCGAAACCGCCTAAACCCACTCCTTATTAAACTAATTCACCAGACCCAAGTAGGATTTATTTCACAAAGAGAGGCCCAGATAACACTAGGAAGATTATTGATCTGATCAATATAGCCACGGTGGAAGAATGCCTTCTCTGTTTCTCTCTTCTGGACGCAGAGAAGCATTCGATAGAATTAACCTGGGACTTTATGTTTGCGGGTCCTGGAGAAGGTGGGTATTTCAGGGTCATTTTATGACGCCATCAAATCACTATATTCATTCCCAACAGCTTTTGTAAAATTGGCAGGGTATCAGTCTAAAACCATACATATCAACAACGGAACTAGACCAGGGATGCCCGCTATCCCCACTGCTATTCGCTTTGAGCATAGAACCGTTTGGCCATTAAAATTAGAGAAAATCGAGACATTTAATTCAGGTAGGCCAAACAGAACATAAGATATCCCTGTTCGCCGATGATGTGATCTTGACGCTAACTAAACCCTTACTATCCCTCCCACCGGTATACAAGCTAATACAGCAGTTTGGGTTCCTATCGGGTTATAAAATAAATGAGGAGAATGCGAAGCCCTAGGAATCGCGGTTGTCCCAAATCACACTAAAAAACTTAATGGAACTTAATTTTGCATTCAAATGGCCAAAAAAAGGTCCATTAAATATCTAGGAATTAACCTATCTAATAGTATACACTCCCTATATCAATTAAACTACCTTCCCATGTTTAAAAAATTAGAGCCTTACTAATAAAATGGACGAAACTCAAGATCTCTCTATACGGACAAATTATCTCTATCAAGATGTCCCTGTTACCCAAATTGCTTTACTTATTCCGCTCCCTGCCAATATCTCTTCCCCTATCAGGACCTACATAAACCTCCAAAAGGATATCTCGAAGTTGTATGGCAGGGTAAAAGAGCAAGAATCAATAAAAATATCATGTGTACTTCAAAAAGAGAGGGGGGGGTGGGTCTTCCAAACCTTGTCCCATACTATTACTCAGCCCGTATGGCCCAGACCCTTACATTGGTTCAAACCTCATGATAATTCGCAATGGATAAAAATTGAATCTAACATTATGAACACCTCGCCATTATCCAATCTCTTATGGATCCCCTAACACTGATATTACCCATAAAAAAATGTGAATTTATTGCAATTCAGATACCCTACACATTTGGAAAACTATGAACTCAAATTCCCCCCTTCTCAATAGGAAATCAATTATCACCCCCTTGACTCCCAAAAACACCCCACTCGATAAAATTACACAACAGAATGGCATAATAAAGGCCTTTACAGAATAGCAGACATATACAAAGACGGCAAGGTTAATTTCTTACGAACAGTATCAAGCCTTAGATAGCGAAGATAGAAATATTTGGTATCATTACCTTCAATTAAAATCAAGAGCACAACACAAATTCTGGGGGGGAGGAGAGGTTCCTATAAGTACCACACTAGAGAGGCTTTGCCTTTTCTGATCAGAATGTTAGAGGTGGGATCTCTACCCTTTATACACTATTTAAACAGCGCTCCACAAGATAGCAAAACCACCCATAATGTTAAAATGGGAAAATGACACAGGGAAAACCTGGTCTATAGAGACATGGAGGAGACATTAGCCTGTCGGGTTATCTTTCTCACAAAATGCGGCTCTTAAGGAAAATTTCGTTAAGGTAGCCTTCAGATGGTACTTATTCCCAACTAGTCGGGAGGAGGGGGGGACCCACTCACCAAACTTTGCTATAGAGGGGCGGCGAACCTGGGACATACGCCCACAATGTGGTGGGATTGTAGACTAGTTAAGGAAGTTTGGAATCAGGCCTCCTCCCTAGTGAGTGAGATTCTCCAAAAAACAATAACGTTGACAAGGAGCAGGCTCTCCTACACTTCCCGATTCCAGGTATCTCCAAGCATAATAATAGTTAGCAAGATGGATCTGTACTATTGTCAGACTGAGCATAGCCCAATTTTGGAAGGGAACTCCCCCTAGTTTTGATATGATCAAACAAAAGCTGATATATCACTTTGATATGGCGAGCGGCCACAGCAGAATATCTAGACGATAAAAAAACATTTCTTCAGCAGTGGGAACCCTTCATACATTACTATGAAGCCTCGAGGAGGAGGGGGGGGCCAGGAATGGACTAGGCAAGCAAAAAATAATAGAATAGAACCACACAAACATCTTAGGAGAGTGGAGACACATATGAACCTGTATGTTTTTCTTTGTAATGTATGTGACTTTGTACCGAGCGACTTGAGAATAGTTGGAACTTATGACCACTGTTTTACTGTTTATGTATTTGTAAAAATTTATGAATAAAATATTTTCACCATAAAAAGTGTTTGAAGGAAATCAAATGTTGCATACAGAAGGCAACAACTGTACAACTGTATTACAAGAATTAATAATCACTAGATTACGAGTTATGTGCGCTATAGGGAATTAAAGGACAGTCTACACCAGGATTTTTTATTGTTTTAAAAGATAGATAATCCCTTTATTACCCATTCCCCCAGTTTTGCATAACCAACACAGTTATATTAATATACTTTTTACCTCTGTGATCTTGTATCTAAGCCTCTGCAAACTGCCCCTTTGTTTCAGTTCTTTTGACAGACTTTCAGTTTAGCCATCAGTGCCCTGCTCCCAGATAACTCAAGAGAACAAAGCAAAATTGCTGATAAAAGTTAATTGGAAAATTGTTTTAAATGACATGCTCTATCTGAATCATGAAAGTTTATTTTGGCCTAGATTGTCCCTTAACGAATGCAACAAAAGTTGCGTTATTTAACCCTCTATAGCACTGCCATTACAAGTTTTCAAACAGCCGACTTGTGCGTGCGATTATGGTTGCGTTGAGCTCCATACCGCAACACATTCAAGTGCTGTTTTGACGTGCTCGTGCACACTTTCCCCATAGACATCAATAGGGAGAGTGGGTCAGAAAAAAAAATAACACCTGCGATCTCGGAATGAATAGCCCTGTAGCGCAGCCTATGGGTAAAAATAATAACGTTTAAACCTAACATAAACCCCACGTCTAAACACCCCTATATCTGCCAACCCCGACATTGCCGCCACCTACATAATGTTATTAACCCTAATCTGCCACTCCGATATTTGAATAGCCAATAGAATTTCAGTAACTCTCATCCTATTGGCTGATTTAAACAGCCAATAGGATTTCAGTAGCTCTCATCCCTATTCGCCGATTTGAATTTCCAAATCATATCAGCCAATAGGAATGCAATGGATGCATTTTGAATTACGTAAACTTCCATTGAAGATTCAGTGTACGGCGGCGACCGTATGAAGAGGATCTCTGTGCGGATGTCTTCAGGATGCTGCCTGGATGAAGATGGAGCCGCCGTGCCACCTGGATGAAAATGGAGGCCGCTGGGATGAAGAATCTTCAAGAGGGACTTCAGAAACTGTGAGTGGATCTTCGGGGGTTAGTGTTTAGATTTTTTAAGTTTTTTGGGGCGTTTTTTTTTTAAAAAAAATTTAGTTTAGGGTTTGGGCTTTTGAGGCAATGCCAAAAGAGCTAAATGCCATTTTAAGGGCAATTCCCATACAAATGCCCTTTTTTGGGGGGTTGTTGGGTGGTGGGTTTTACTGTTGGGGGGGTTTGTATTTTTTTTACAGATAAAAGAGCTGTTTAACTTAGGGCAATGCCCTACCAAAAAAACTTTTATTGGTAGTTTATTGTAGGCTAGGGTTTTTTTTTTTATTTTGGGTGGGCTTTTTTTATTTTTATATGTCTATTAGATTAGGTGTAATTCTTTTTTATTTTGAACATTCGTTTGTTATTTTTCATAATTTAGTGTTTGTTATTTTTTGTAATTTAGTCTTTTATAATTTTTTGTAATTTGTAATTAGATAGTTTGTAATTTTTAGAGTAGTGTTAGGATTTTTTTAATGTGTAGTATAGTTTATTTAATTGTAGTTAGTTTAATTGTTAGTTTAAACTTAGTTTTTTTAATTTGGACAGGCTAAGTTTTAATTTAAGTAGGGAAATTGTAATTTAATATAAAGTTAGGGGTGGTGTTAGGTTTAGGGGTTACTAGTTTAAATTAGTTTATTGTGATGTGGGGGCTTTCGGTTTAGGGTTAATAGTTTAATTTTAGTATATTTCGTTGTGGGGGGCTTTCGGTTTAGGGGTTAATAGGATTATTATAGTAGCAGCAGTGTAGGGCTTAATAACTTTAGTATAGTGGGGGCGATGTGGGTGGACGGCAGATTAGGGGTTAATTTCAGTATATTTAAATAGTGTTTGCGATGCGGGAGTGCGGCAGTTTAGGGGTTAATAAGTATAATAAGTTAATAAGTATAGTGGCAAAGATGTCGGGGAGTGGTGGAATAGGGGTTAATAATTTTTGTTAGTGGCAACGATGTTGGAGCGGCAGATTAGGGGTTAATACCTTTTAATATAGTATTTGCAATGCGTGAAGGCCCTCGGTTTAGGGGTTAATAGGTAGTTTTTTGGGTGTTTAGTGCACGTTGTAACACTTTAGGTATGAGTTTTGTGTAACAGTTTTGTAGTGTAAAACTCATAACTACTGCTTTTAGATTGCGAAACGGATCTTGTCAGTATAGGCTGGAACGTAAGCTTTTTAGCCTCACCGCAAAACTCGTAATGGCTGCGCTATGGAAGTCCCATGAAAAAACGTAATTTTTACGTGTGCGGGACTGATGGTGCGTTACAGGCTAAAAGGCTTGCGGTACAGCTATATCGATAAAACTTGTAGGGGCCTATTTATCAAAGCATCAACTCAAAATACTGTATGCTGGAATTCCACTTCGTAATTGTCGCGATATTGATCTGCCATAGTTATCAAAGCTTCAAGATCGGCAAATGTTCAAATTTGTGACTTAAAATACAATTTCACAATCTCAATCCGACACAGATCGATGCGAGTTGAAAACAGTGGAATTCAAGTGGAATCATGTTCATTCGCCCTCCTAATCGACACTATGTGAAGCTCTCACAAAGTTCTCAAAAAAATCTACAGTTACGCTCAGGTCTCTTCCGACTCAGTGTACCTAGTTTTCAATCCGCCACCCCTTGAGTCGCAGATGCCATAGAACTCAATGGGAGTTCGGAAAACACAGAAAAGCTTATGTTCAATGCTGCAAAGAGAATGAAGTATATTACATACTAAAAGTGAATTAGAAACTTTATAAAATTGTATACCCTTTCTAAATCGAAAAATATTATTGCTCCACATTTGGTGCACTAGTAGATATAGGGATACAGAATGAAAAATAAATTACTACTTATGGATTATGCATCAACTTTGTCTCATTACAAAGCAAGGGGACAATATTATTTCTACATATTTGGTGCAAAGTTTTGCCCCAAACGTGTTGCACTAATAGATATAGAGATAAAAATGAAATAAATACACAACATAATATAGCTAGCTTCCCTTTTTATTTGTTGGAAAAATCTATATGCACCATGTTTAAGCCATGTAATACAGGTCCCACTCTCCACTTCACGCCATATTTTACTCAACACTTTTCGCACCAATTATGACGCAAACTCCTAAATAACCCACACACTAGTGAATTTTTCCACCACTTTGATTGAATATGCAAAATCACATGATTGATGACATCAGCCAATCTGATTCAAATACACATTATAAACTATCACTAACTAATCAAATTGCTTAATACTTGTGTCACTGATCACTCATCAGAACTTGTAAGTGCCATTTGTTACATTGTGCATTATACTTTGAAAGTATGTATATGTGAAATTAGTATTAAAGATAAACATTGATGCTGACATTAGGACACACAGTGTAATATTTTAGACAAGGTCTTTAAAATTTGAATTGATGTTTGATTCAATAGAATCTTTTTTTTTTTTTTTTTTAAATGTATTTTTATTATTTTATATAATGTTATAGTCAGGGATAACAAATTGTGTACCCATACATCATTGTTCTGTATACCATACAACTTAATCATAATATATAATTTTAAATCCCAGCTTTACTTCATTAATCATCATATCAAAACATACAATAGAAAAAGTAAGACAAAAAAAAAAAAAAAAACACTGAACAAAATTTGACCAGAACCAGGGAGCAGGGACCTAGGGGTCTAACTTAGCTTCTCCCTGGAAATTAACAATGTACCTATTATTCTTATTACATATATATCTGAGAGTCGATTAATACATAAATTCTGGTTACCGAAAGAATAGTCTCCTTTCTCAGGGTTACCCCTTTTCTAAATATGGTGAAATGAAGAAGGGCATGTTCCCTTTGGTGTGCCAGGGGGGAGGGAGGTAGGTAGAGGGACCACCATGGATCGGAAGGGACCCTGTTTATATGAGGCTACTCCATGAATTCGGTAATTAATTAGTAGCTATCCGGTATTTAACTAAGTTGGATTTGATTAGAGGTTTAATGATTTGTAGTTGGATATTTATTGTCTGTGCCTCTATTACTTTTAACCATTTATAGAAAAATCTTTTTAGTAGTCTCTCCGTATCTGGAGGTATATTATATTGTTCCATTATCATTTGATTCATAATCTCCCCTGCAAATTGTGAAATACTAGGTGCTTGTGCCGACTTCTGTTTAGATAATATCAACGCCTGGCCTTGAAGTATTGCCGTGTTGATTAAAGGGCCATAATACCCAAATGTTTAAATACTTGAAAGTGATGCAGTATAGCTGTAAAAATTTGACTAGAAAATATCACCTGAACATCTCTATGTAAAAAATAGATATTTTACCTCAAAAGTTTCTCAGTAGCCACATCCCATTGTAAAGGACTTCTAAGCAGCAAATCAGTATGTCTGTCCCAGGACAGCGGAAGGAGCGAGCTTTCGTGCACACTCATCTTATTTCCCTATTCAGTGTAAGGAAGTTTACAATGAAATCTCATGAGAGTTAAGTGAAATCTCATGAGATCACAGTAAAAGAGTTCATGACCTCAGCACTGTTGATGCTGATTGGCTGCTG
The DNA here is from genome assembly GCF_027579735.1 of Bombina bombina. Lineage (NCBI taxonomy): Eukaryota > Metazoa > Chordata > Amphibia > Anura > Bombinatoridae > Bombina > Bombina bombina. Next base: position 54,087,838 of record NC_069510.1, on the reverse strand, counting down.
TTCATTTCTTCATTTTTTTTTTTACCTGCAGCTGGGCTGCAGCTGAGTATAACTTTTTACACTGAACTTACTCTGCTGAGCTGAGGAAATTGTGAGGTAAAATATCTTCCTTTTTTACATAGAGATGCTCAGGTGATATTTTCCCGTCAGCTTTTTACAGTTATACTGCATCAGTTTCAAGGGATTTAGCATATTAGTATTATGTCCCATTAAATTAGGATTCTCTTGCCAGTCAGTACTCCTAGTATAAAAAGAAAACCCTTCTATTTACTTGAAAATTTTGATCTAACATCTTGTTTAACCAATATTGGATTTTGTGCCAGAATTGCTTGATTTTTGGACATGCCCAGAGACAATGTTCTAAGTCTGCATCTTTTGATCCACATTTATAGCACACTATATCCTCATTCCTATACCATCTTGTTAATTTGCTAGGTGTGATAAAAAGTTGATTGATTATTTTAAAATTAGACACTCTCCAGGTGGTTATGTTTGTTACCTTAGCTACTGTGTGTAGACTGTCTGCTATTTCTGCAGTTGTAAGGGTAGGATAAACTCCCCGCCATTTACTCTTAACTACCTGTAGGTGTATTTCTGATTTGTATTCCATCTGTATATTATAGATCATGTTTATTGCATATTTATTTTGTTGGAAAATTCTAATGACATTTTCTATCCCTCCTAGTTGCCAATCTTTCCCCCAAACCTCTGTTGCAGTCGTTGTAAAGATGTCTAATTTGGAGATATGCATAAAAGGACTGTATTGGGTAACTGATATTCCCTTCTAGCATATCAAAAGATTTAATTGAGTGGAGTGTAGTATCCTGTAATTGTATCATGTTAGTAAGTCCCTTCCTAGACCATCTGTAGAATGTCCCCTTTTCATTGCACCCTGGTTTAAAGTTGGGATTTTCCCATAATTGATAAGAATCTAGAGACACACATATTCCACTCCTACTCCTTTGCCGAGCTTATGCCATGCAATGCCTATGTATCACATTATTGAACACCATTAATTGGGAGATATCTTTAGGTATACTTTTGCTTCACAGTGTAAAAGTGCTTTTAACCGCATAGGGGATGCACATATCAGATTCTAGTTTCCAGTATGTAACATAATCTCCTTCAATAATTCAATATATGGCATATTTGGCCAATGCTGCTTAATTGTATAGTTTGATATTGGGAAGCGCTAGCCCCCCCTGCTTTAAATGGGGGAGTGTTAGTGGTTCCACTGTGCATCTTGTTTTCCCTCCCTGCCCATAAAAACCCAGTACTTTTCCTATTGAACCTAGTATAATCCTTTTATTTTAAGATTATAGGTATATTCTGTAGAGGGTATAATATACGTGGGAAAATTATTGTTTTAATTAAACACTCACTCTCGATGAAAATGGTTGTAGGAAAGGCTGTCCATCTTTTACAATCTGTTGCACATTTGTCCAAGCACACAGTAAAGTTTTTGGCATACCATTGTTTGGTATTTTTAGTAATAGTCATTTTTTTTTTTTTTTATTATTTTTTTCTGATCTATGTTGTTTTGTCTTGTGTTTCCTTGTCTTGTTACTTTATCTATGTTTATTATAAAATAGTTTTGAAAACCCCCAATTCATGTACTAAGAAGTAAATGGATTTCTGTAATTGTCTCTACCTTTGAAAGGTAGAGACATTATTATAGATGGATCCCTATAAAAGAAACATTATAAGGATACCTATCATATATGTTATTTGATTTTGTTGTGTTTTTTACTTTTGTCTCTTTTTTTCTTTTATTCTATGAAATGTAATATGAACTGGTATTTGAATAAAAAAAAAATAGTCAATCCTAAATCCTAAATATTTGATCCATTCCACCTTTCTGAATGGACATTCCTTATGTTCCTGGCTTGGACCTCGCAACCACATCTCAGACTTGTCTGCATTAATATTGTAGCCTGAGAATGAGCTAAATTGATTTGTAATATCAAGAAACTGATTGATACTCTGTGGAGTGTTAGTTAAGAATAATAGTAGATCATCTGCGAACAAGGATAGAACCACCTTATGATGGTGTAGAGTAATACCTGTTAATTCCTGTCTTAATCTGATGGCTAGTGGTTCTATTGACATATTAAGCAGCATGGGTGATAGAGGACAGCCTTGTCTAGTTCCCTTTTTAAGCTGAATATTTGGTGTGGTTTCATCATTAATGATTAAATTGGAAGTCGGGTCCCTATACCCTTGCAGTCCAAACTTGTTTATCATTGTGAATAGATGGTCCCATGTTATGGAATCAAATGCTTTTTCAGCATCTACCGCCAGCACTGCTATATCTGAATTGTCTTTACTTGCGCCTTGTTTAGTGTGTTGCCAGCAGTGGTCTAGCATCATAAGTACTTTGCGGATATTCCTAGCTGGATTGCGTCCCGTCATGAAACCAGCTTGGTCTGGATGTATTACTTTGTGTAATATCTTTTTAAGTCTATTGGCTATGATAGTAGTTAATATTTTATAGTCATTGTTTAGCAAAGATATGGTCTGTACGACCCTGGGTTTTCTGGGTCCCTGCCTTTTTTTCAAGATTAATGTGATAGAAGATGCTGCAAAGTATTTAGAATGCATTTCACCTTTTAAAAAATACATATTGTAGAGTTTGGTAAGAGTGGGGATGATTTCACTAGCTAGCATCTTGTAAAATTCTGTAGGTAACATATCAGGTCCCGGGGCTTTGTTGGCTTTTATCTAGTTTATGGTTTGGGCTACTTCCTCTTCCAATATAGGTTGGTTTAAACCAGCCACATCTAATTCTTCAAATTTCCTAGTCTCTATTGGTCCCAGAATTCTGTTTTATTCTGGTTATTCACCAATGTTTTTGTGTATAGATCTGATTCAATAGAATCTTAAGCTGATAGCTCAAAGGGATAGCCCCACCTAACTTTTAAACTGTCATGATTCAGATACAGCAGAAATTAAAATCACCTCTTTACTGGCATGCTATTTTCAGTGTATTTCTTCCTTCTCCTTAAATTTATTTTCTCAGTAAGAAATGTCATTTTTATATGCCAGCCCCATTTTATAACACCTGTAAAGGGGTGGTTTTTAAAAATAGATTGCAAACAGGAGGGGTTAGACAGGTGCAGAGAGAAATCTGGCACAGCTCTTAAAGGGACAAGAAACTCCGAAATATTCTTTCATGATTTGGATAGAACATACAATTCTAAACAACTTTCAAATTCACTTCTGCCATCCAACCCGCTTTATTCTCTTGTTATCCCTTGCTGAAGGAACAGCATTGCACTACTGGCAGCTAGCTGAACACATCTATGTAGCCAATCACAAGAGACAAATGTGTGCAGGCTTAAATTAGCAGCTGGCTCCCACTAGTGTAGGATGATGTGTGTATTCTCTTTTCCAATAAGGGATACCTAGAGAACAAAGCGCACTTGAAAAATAGAGCATGTAATTTTGAAGCACTTTGAAATTCACTTCTATCTGAATCATGCAACTTAAATGTTTACTTTCCTATCCCTTTAAAATACCATTGATTGCAAAATACATACATATGATACTCTGATTACATGTTATATTCGCAATTATTTCCTGCTCAGAATAATAATACATTTACAATATATACATATAGTGGTATAAACAGAACACAGAGATATGACAGACAACATTGTTTAGAACAAAAAAGGAACTCCCCTGAGTCCAAAAAAGGAAACTCCCCTGTAAATACTGTTTACAAAAGATTTCTGACATAACACACACACACACATGTATGTATGTATATGTGTATATTGCGGCTAAAAAGAATTCTTCTATGACAAAGAAAATACCCAGCACTAGGGAGGACTACAATGAAAGAAAAAAGAACACAATCTTCACACCTGCACCCAGGACGCAACACAAAATTGGACAGTTATATTGAAAGCTTCCCGGTGAGAACCTGCATCTCTGCTCAACACACAGCAGAAAAAAATAATGTATAACCTCTCACACACTTAGAAAAAAAACGCTTAAAAAACTTAAGAAATAATGAAAATATTACCATTAAGCCTGCGGACAAGGGAGAGCAGTGGTGATCATGAATACGCAGGACTACATCACAGAGGGAAATAGACAATTATCAGATCAAACTTAATTACAAAAAACTGGAAAAGGACCCCCCACCCAGAATACACTTTGCAACTTAGAAAACTAATTAAAACATTCCCTAAACACACACAACCATAAACTGGACAACCAAACTGGTGCCCTCTAACCCTAGCATAGGGACATTCTACATGCTCCCAAAAATCCACACAAACCAGGGAACCCAGGAAGACCAATAATAACAGGCCATGGACACTCTGAACTGAGCAAACTATCGGGCCTAGTGGAGAATATTCTTAAGCCCTTAGTTATTAACACCACTAGCTTTATAAAAGACACCACTGATTTCCTTAACAAAATCAGCCAGATAACAGAATTGCCCAGAGGATACTATACTTGGTGACAATGATGTGTCTAATCCCTGTACAGCAATATTCCACATAAAGATGGTATTGATGCCTGCTTAAACTTTCTTTCCTCCAACAGCCCTAACCAGACATATAGTGCTTCTACAGTCAGTAAACTTACAGAATTTATACTTACTCACAATTATTTCATCTTCAACCACTCCATCTACTTACAAACCATGGGAACAGCCATGGGCACCAAAATGGCACCACAGTACGCAAACCTCTTCATGGCTGACTTAGAGCAGAGATTCCTAGCCACTCACCCTCACAAACCCTTCAAATACTTTCGCTACATCGATGATATTTTCATCATATGGAACGAAAGAGAAAAAAACCTTGAACATTTTCATAAATCATTTAATCTATTTCATGCATCAATCAAGCTTAAAATGAACTTTTCTAGAGACTGTGTCAGCTTCCTGGATACAACAATATCCATCACAAATGGAAAACTGCACTCATCTGTATACAGGAAACCAACAGATAGATGCAGCTACCTCCACAGCTCCAGCTCCCACCCCAATAACATTAAAAAATCCATAATCTACAGTCAGGCTACAAGATACCACAGAATTTGCTCAGATACCAAGGACCGTGACAAACACCTCATCACACTGTCCCAATCATTCAGAGAAAAAGGTTACAAAACAAAGATAATAAATAAAAAAATTAACTCTGCCCTCAATACTCCACGTGAACACTTACTACAATACAGGGAGAAGAAAAACATATCACGTATCCCACTAGTAGTCAAATACAACCCTGCTGTGGAAGGGATACGAAAAATCATAAAAGACTTACAGCCACTACTCTTAGAGGATCCCACACTCAAAAAACCCCCAATCCTGGCATACAGACAACCACCTAACCTAAAGCAGAAACTGGTACATAGGAAGCTACCCCTTGAGAGAAAGAACACTCGGAATGGAACCAAGTGCTGCTATAAAGCACTCTGCAAACTGTGTCAACACGTTTGTGAAAGCAGCACAGCAAATCACAATAATAAATCTTATAACATTAAAGGGGCATATTCATGTATATCTGCAAATGTGGTATACATGATACATTGCACTGCATG